>NW_011889228.1:74316-75261 GCF_000151845.1 Pteropus vampyrus | reverse complement strand
GCGAGAGACCGAGCTTGCTGTTTCTGTCTTCCTTCTCTCTCCTCACCGAGCTCGGGGTCACCGCAGATGCCCGACTGAACCCCTTGTGGTTTTCTCCCACTGCCCCCTCGTCTGCTGGGAGCAGCCAGGTAGCCTGCCGGTGCCTGGGGTGACGATGGCGGCCTCCCTGCCAGGCCCCGGCCCCGCCGCTCCCTGAGCCTCCGCCTGGTCGGCCGCTGGCCTCTCCATGGGCCTCTACACCATACGGATGACGGCGGCCTAGACACCCCTGACGCCCTGACAGTCACCGGCCCGGGAGGGACAGGCCCGCTTTGAGTCGTTTTCAGACACTTCCACAGCCACTCGTCTCCTTGGGGGGCGGTGCCCCCAGTGCAAACCTCGTTTTGGTTTCTAGACCACATAAACGTCTGGCCCTTTACCCGCCGTGTGGCCACACGACCTATGCCTGGTCACAGACGGAGACGAGCTGGGCTGATGACCTGTGACTGTCCTCAGAAGGACATGTATTGGCCGAGGCCCATGAGGCCCCCCGGTCGCACTCAGATGCAGGGACTGAAGGTCCCCGGCCAGCTCCAGGCCACCCTGATCTCCCCGCCTGTCACGCGGCACCCTCTGTCCACCACATCTGTCTTTCGTCCCGGCATGGCGCCTAGTCCACGCCTCGTTTTTCTCATTGTGCAGCAGTTTGCCACCTCGGATGGGGAGGGCCTCTCAGCAACCAGACTCATATTCGCCGTGGCCCGTGGCCTCCCCTCTTCATGGCCTCCCCATCTTCGTTCTCGAGGCCCCCGAGAGGCACGGAGCCCTGCATCGCACTGGAGGGTTTGTCCATTCAACAGACAGTTGCACGCCAGACCCTGGGATGTAATGAGTCCAGACATAGTCCTTGCCCCATGATGTGGTGTGGACAGATACAAGGGTGGACGTAACAACAGAGGGAACGTG
>NW_011889228.1:62292-73041 GCF_000151845.1 Pteropus vampyrus | reverse complement strand
CCAGACCCTGGGATGTAATGAGTCCAGACATAGTCCTTGCCCCATGATGTGGTGTGGACAGATACAAGGGTGGACGTAACAACAGAGGGAACGTGCACAGCCAGCCCCGGAAGTCAGGGGAGGTCTCCTAAAGGACATGGAGTTGGATAGCGAGGGATTCGTGAGGCGGCAGGGCAGGGGAGGGCAGGGGCGCGGCTGGCATCCCTGGGGGGTGGGTGGCAGCCCACGGAGGCAGTGCGCCCATCCCCAAGCCGGGCCCTCGGCCAGGCGGCGTGCCTCGGGGTCAGGGTGGGGAGCAGGGCAGATGGCGGCTGGCCGGGCCCGTCGGGAGAAGGAGCTTGGACTTTATCCGGGAGGCGACGAGGGCAGGGGCGGCTTCTAGTCAGTGGGAAAACAAGAGGAGGTTTTGCTGTGAAAGAGCTTTGGTGGGCCCTGACCGTGTTCACCCAGACCACGGGCAGGGAGAAAGGCCGTTGGGGGATGGTAAAACCATCCCTTGGGGATGTCGTGACATTGGCCCCATTTAAAAAAAAAATCGATGTGCACGTAGAGGACTGGCTGTGGGGTGCCCAGACTGGAGTAGAAACAGCTGTTTCCATCCCCCCGGTTGGCAGAGGCATGCGTCCTGCATTACGTGTGCTCGTCACTTGGTGCTCGCTGTCCTTCATCCTGAAGCGTTTGTGTGCATCACTCGACAAGCCCCCTGCACACAGCCTCGCCATGGAAGTCAACCAAATGGCCATTAGTTTCCTACTCTGAAACTTTCCAGTTTTTGACTCAGACACGGGCCTCAGAGAGGTAGGCATTAACCCACCTTGCACACCTGGACCCCAGCCGCACACTCTGGGGAGGGGCGCGAGGAGGCTGTGGTCAGAACCAACCCTTACCGGATAGTGGACTCCCTTCCCTGAGCTGCCCGTCCGTGCCCCTTTGTCATGAAAAATGTCCCCTCCAAGGGACTCCAAGATGGCAGAGCCAGCTGCTGAACCCATGACGGAGGGGTCATGCTGGACACCCTAGTGTGCTGGCCTGTGAGGGGCCCCTGTCAGAGCAGCGGACAGGGACTGTCCCCTGCACACACTGGTTAGTCTCCCAAGTGACCTGTTGAGGGAGGCGGAAGAGAGGACCGCTTCGGCCAGAGGAGGGGACACAAAAGCTCCGAGTTCGAGCCGAGTGGTCTTTTGAAAAGAAATGGCATGTCCACATTCCAATCTCATGTCAGAAAATATTAAAGACCATTTTTTAAAGGATGATGCTTCGAGCATCTGTTGTTTTTAAGAACAAAGCTTTAACCCTTGCAGATGTTACGGAATAAGAGGCAAAAGTTCTGTTTGAAAAAAGCAGTGAAATGCTATCTGTGGCACCTTTGACCAGATCGGTCATTTCTGAGGCTCCTCTAGTGATGGACCCCATGGAAGCAAAGGTCAAGCATTCCCTCTCAGAGGTCCAGGAATGCTGTTCGGAAAAACAGTAGCAAAACATTTAAATCCAAAATAGGCGAAACGAGTGGTAGACATCGATGATTCTTTATTTAATGGAAATGTGCGCCATTTTCAGATAGTAACGAAACAGTTAGATGGGACAGCACAGTTTTTTGGGCTGGAGCAGAGTTGAGAATAAATGACAGGGAAGGAGGTCAACAGCTTGAGCTTCGCCAGCAGAGACAGCTGCCATGCTGTCCCACGCGTGTGCGCCTCGCGACGGGCGCCAGAGCACGCAGGGGTGCTAGCCGGAGGAGCCCACGCACCATTAACAGCCAGTGTGGAGCCTACGTGACAGGGAGGAAGGCTGCGTGACACTGAGCCAGCATCTGAGGAAGGGCCCAGGAGGTGCAGGCAGGGAGCTGGAGGGCCGTGCTTGATAGTGGCGGTGGAAGCAGCGGGAGCCGGAGGGACGGAGCGGTGACCCGGGAGGTGGGGAGAGGTGGGGGCGTGATGGCGAGGCACGGATGTGCCGGGGAGGGGAGGTTGAGGGGAGCGGCGGCTGTAAGGGGCATAGGGCCTGCAGAGGCCGGTGTAGAAGAGATGGAGGTGGTGGCGGGGGTTTAAGATAACTCGTAAGAAGAGTCCCATAGGTTAGTGACTGTCCCCATGTAGCATTCTGAGTAACCTGTGTGACATTGCCTTTGAAGCAAGCCCCCAAGATGTCCTTGAGTCTCGTTCAAAGGGGAGACTATTGTTTTATGCTAACAGCTGCTTGCTTAGGAGAAGTAAAAGTTTTCCCCATATTTTACATATCCTGAGCATAGCAGGTCCTTTTAAACCAAAAAAAATAAAAAAAATAAAAATATTTAAATATTACCAGCAAAGTGAAAAATGGAACGTATGTTGTTGTCATAGCCAAATTCTGGCTGTCACCTCTATTCAAGTTTGAAGCATAAGTTACTCCACTTATAACGCAAAGGAGTGTAAACTGCTAGCCTTGTGAAAAAAAAAAGTCAGCCTGATCAGTGCGATGTTTCTGAACATGGTTAAACATGATTCAAAAGCCCTAATCCTCCCAGCCTGTTGCAGGCTGATTAAGGTCTCCTTGGGAACTGAGGGAGCACATGGCTCTCCTGTGGCTCACGTCTTCCAAAAAGCCGTCCCTGGGGACAAGAGAAGCGGCCGTTGCTTCGTTTCTTTGGTGCTGCAGGCTTGCCCACAAGCAAAATCATGAGGTCAAAGGAGTCTTGCACCCTCCGGTCTGTCCTTGTCAACCACAGAGGGACCTCTGGCTCCCAGAACACTCCCTGCCCTATGGCCACACCCAGTACACCTTGTGCCAGTGAGTGCAGGGAATGAACGAATGAATGAGTGAATGAATGGAAACGTTAACGAGCGTTACCCAGCCCTCAGAGCCCACAGGCCAGCAGTGGAGACGGAATAGCATAGAGAAAAATAGAATAATAGAATAGGAACCTGTTCTATTTTCTATTGAAGAAGGAAACAGAGTAGCGAAGGAAGGTGCTGTGCTAGCAGCAGCCGCGGCACGCTGGGGGTACGTCCGGGCTCTGCCTGGCCTTCACCCCTCTTTCTTTGTCTTGTTTTTCTCTCCATGCCCCTTACATCCCCGTCTCATTCATTCAACAAGTATTTATTGGGCACCTACGACAAGTCCCGGTAGTGAACGGGATGTGCCAGGTACCACCCTGCTGGAGCTTGCATGCCTTCCAGTGAAGAGGGACTAGGAACACACAGTGTTTGTGGCTTAAGATCCTTTCAAAGGAAACGAGAGCGGTTGCGGCCAGACGTCGGGGGTGTGGCAGCGGAGAGGCTGGGCAAGGAGGGCGAGCCGGCCTTCTGCCTCTGCTCTCCCGGCACGCCCACGGCTTGGCATGGCACCTGCTCCTTGCAGACGTGTCCTGGGCAGGCTGCCCGCTCGGACGATCAGAATGCATCGTGCCGACATCCAGCCCTGAGCTCACGCCCCTCCCGCGTGTCTCTCTTTCTCCGTTTCACTCGGTTCACTCAGCAGTCATTCATTCATTCATTTCACAGACACTTAGTGAGTGCTAAATGGTGTGGCTTCAGCATCGGGCTCCGGGGCCTCCGGGGGCTTCGTGGAAAAGCCCCTTATCCTTCCTGTGCCTCAGTTTCCTCATCTGTAAAATAGGGGTGATAGCACAGGCTTGGCGCCAAAATATGTGGAAGGAAGGAAGGAAAGGCAAAGGGGAGAGGCGGGGAAGGCGGTGGGAGGAGTGGGGGGCAGGGGAGGGGAGGGGAGTGGTGAGGGGCAAGGAAGTCGGTGGGGGAGGGGAGGGAAGTGGCGGGGCACAGGGAGGTTGGTGGGAAGGACAGGCACCTCCCCCGTCTGTGAGGGCTCAGTGACTACGAGTGTGGACACAGTGCTGGCACATGACTGTGTCCGTGGCTGCCGCCCCGGTTCAGGGGTCACCGTCCAGTGAGGAAGGGGACCGGGCGTGCCGGCGGTGCTCGTGGGTGACACTCCCCGAGCACCCGCAGTGTGCCCGCGGCACCACACGTTCACTCGCCGACACTCCTCCGCCCTCAGCGCTTCGTGCCCGAGGCTCCCTTACTCCTGTCCCTGCCCCACGGATGAGAACACGGCACGGAAGGGTTGAGTAACTTGCCCAGGATCACACAAGGAGTGAGTAGGTGGCCGCGTGGGGTTCAGGATGCAGTGACAGCGAGGCAGCCCAGGGAGGTGGCAGGTGGCGGCGGGAGCGACCCGGGGCAGGAGGGCTGCTGCACTCAGGGCTTCAGGATTGAGAGGACATCCTGCAGACGATGACACGGCTGCCTCCGTGTCGCTGGAACAGGGACGGGTAACCGGGACACGCGGCATCGCACACTGAGCTAGGGGCTTGGACTTTATCCTCGAAGCAATGGGGAGTCCCCAGGGAGTAGCGTGACCAGAATCACACTTCAGAATGATGCTGGGGATGTGGGGGACAGAGGTCACAGAGAGGGCTGCTTGCAGGCTGTCACAGGATGGTGGCCGAAGACAGGGTAGGGTCATGACTTTTAGCAGATAGAATTGAAAAAGTGGCACCTGTGGGGTGGGGGGTGTGAGGGGAAAGGCTGAAGGAGGAAGGAGACACGAGGAAGACTCTGCCGACCTGGAAGCTGGAGGGCGGTGGGCGGGAGAGCCGCGCATAAGCTCCCAGGAGCAGGCAGCTTCCCCCTACTCCTCAGGGAGTTCCCACCCTCTTTTTAGACCTTATTTTACAATGAAAAAGAAACTTTAAACATATAAAGGAGAAGGAATAGTACAATAAACACCTATCACTTAGATTCAACAGTGCTTCAAAAATTGTTAAAAAAAAGTTTGCCACGTCTGCTTCATATATACGTAACCTACATTTATGTGTATTTATGTAGTTAAATAATACTTTTCTATTTTATTGTTACATACTCATTTTAAATAGACTACAGACATCACTGTGTTTACCTTTAAACAGTTTAAACACCATGTCACCAAAAAATATTTAGGTAAACAATATCAATCTCATATGTCAAAAAAATTAATAATTACGTACTATCATCTAATAATGAATCTATATTAAAATTTTCTTGACAGTTTCCAGCAATGATCCCACACTGCTTTTGCTATCTCTGAAGTCTCTTAAGTCTCTCTATGACTTTGTGGCGCTGACTTAGAGAAGCCGGGCCCGGCGTCTGGCACGATGCCCCACCGGGACTTTGCGGGTTCATCGCCATGTCGTTCAGCTTGTTTCTCTCCTCCCTGAGCTTCCTGTGACCCGGAAGTGAGTTCTAAAGGCTTGACCAGGGTTACGTTCAGCATTTTGGCGAGCATAGGTCACTGGCGATGCCATGTCGCTCGCATCTCATCGGGGTTAAGGTTTTGGTTTCAAAATGTCATCCTCTGTCACACTACTAAACCAAACTTGGCTGCTTCCAGGTGTGGGATGAAGAACGAGGAGACTTTGTTCCAGAAAGCACAGAAGCACCCAACACTAACGGGGCGTGTTACAAAGACACAGCCGCCAACTTAAGTGGCACTCGACTGCTCAAACCTGGGATACTTTGAGCATCAAAAAGAATGACTGGAATTGGTTAAAAAACATTGATTATATAAATCTATGATACTCAGTATTCAACTGCAATAATACTCAAAAGACAAACCCTAGGTCACCACGAGCAGGAAAGCCTCGGAGGCAGTCATGGCCATTTCTCTGCCCACTCAAATTATTTGTGTAAAGTTTCCATCTGTTCCATTTCAATAAGTAGCAGTTTTTTCTTTAATACTCGTGATTACTGGACTCACCTTCATATTAATAACAACCAAAAATCACACACACACACACACACACACCCCGAGCCAGGTTTTACTCCAAAACTTAAAATATACATTTGTTCATTAAAGTTCACCTGGTTTAGGTCATTTTTCTCTCTTGCACATTCACAGAGCGAGCTAACATCTCATTCGGTCTGCAGAAGTCATGCTAAATGAAACAAATTGTAAAACATCACAAGATGAAGGAAATAATCTTTAGAAAAAATAGGGGCAAGAAGACAAGAGTTCATACTGGGACATTAATAACTTCTGGGGGGAGAGAGGGCAGAAAATAAGAATCATGTCGGATAGAGAGTCGTGAAACCAGTCGTTTGGGCCTGAGCCGAATCTTACCTCCTCGCCTTCACCAGCGACTAGCCAGCCTTGCGTGGGGCCCTCCTCCCTCCTCGTGAGCAGGCCTTTGTTGCGAGGCCTGCCCAGCAGTTCCTACAGATTTTGCAGGCAGAGCGTCCTATTTTGGTGTAAAACACATTTTTAGTCGTGTTTTAGAAAAAGCCACCATCACGCTTTCTCTCTTGACTGCACAGGCTCTCCATGTTTTTGTCTTCTACCAGACGTAACATTTTTTTTTTAGCTCCAAAACAACTTTAAAAGTTGATCCCATTAAACAAAGATCCTGAGGCAGGAGTTTTTCAAACACACGTTAGAAAAGTTCGGTTTACATTCATCTGCAAGTCTGAAGTTAAGAAACCATTCACTGGTCTACACCTGGTTTCGTTACTGCTTTTTGACGTTTGAATAGTTTTACTGTGTAGACATTAAATATTGCATTCCGATATCAAACCTCCAAAGTGTTCCTGACTGTGCAGGCAGACGTGGGGCGATCAGGACACATGGCAAGGCCGAAACCAGTCGAGTCCAAAGGCTCCGCCTCCTCTACACCGCTGGCAGCAGAGAAGAGAGCTCGGCGTGGCTTTCGAGAAAGGCCCAGGGTGCTTTCTCAAAGGTCATCTCTGCTCGGCATAAACCATTTTTTTTCCTACGTGACTATTCTATTCTCAGTAAGGGGGAAATACAGAACAAAAAAGTTGGGGTGTCCGTGTGTTGCGTGGTGCAGGGGCCGCTGCGCACACTTCCAAAGCTGGAGTGGGTACTCGGGGGGCGGAGAAGGAACTGTCATGTCACTGCCCAGAAGAGCTCTTCCTGAGAAATCAAAAACTTCCGTCCTGCAGAGCCCCAGGGTCACCCCGGAGCCTGGTTGGCCAGCAGGAAACCACCCTTCACTGAAGGTTAGGTTACTGCACGATATTATAAGGACCAGGGTTGCCACCTGCCACCCCACCCCACCCCCAGCCAGTCTGTCTGTCCCTGACTCACCTCCCAGTCCTTAGAGCGATCAGTCCCTCAACAATGACTTGTGAACGTACGGAATAGCCGGCCCATCAGTCATGCAAGGGAAGCTGGGGACAATGCTCGTAATGTAAATAAGCCTGGGTGGGGGGACTTTTCTTGGTATTTTCACCCCGTTTCCAGAGACAGAGAGGTGAGCCATGGCTCTACTGGCTGTTGAATCAACAGAGCTGTATTAAGTGACGAATCACACACAAGCTCAGGGCCTCTGATATTTCTTAGCGCCAGAATAAAGCAGTCTCACACATGGCCACTGCTGTGAACAGAGCCCTGACTGTGACCCCAAGCTGCGACTCAGCTGCCAGGGTCCCCTCCGAGCAGCAGCAGCCTTCTTTCTCAAGGCCTCTCTTTCATCTTTAAAAGAACAGTCTCATGAGTCTCGGTGGGTCGGCCTGAGGCCGTCCTTACCTACAGCTTCTGCTCTCGCCACTGTGGGGCCCAGAATCTAACGTTCCTTTCCTCGGCCCCCGAGAAAACAGCTTTTCTTTGGAGACAAGCTTCCTGGGCAAGAAGTTGAATTCAATAAATGGGACACCCAAAGTGAGGCGCCCGCTTCCGTCCCAGGCGGCGCCGGATGCAGCCCCTGGCGAAGGTCCCCGCCAGGAGGCCACGGCCACGGCCACGGCCACGGGAGCTGCTGAAGTCGGCCCACGCTGGTGTGAAACTAGTTTCTTGAGTTCCGTCTCATCTGTGCGAGCAGTTCTCTCTCAGCCCGCCCTGCGTCCCCTGGGCTCTGTCCTGTGGGTTCTGGACACTTAGGTGACGGCTTTGGCTGATCAAAGGGAGTTTGGGGAGAAGCTCCCAGAACATGGCCCCATGGAAGACCAGCTCCCGACTCAGTCCGTTGCTTTGTAAAGACGTCATTGAGTTCCCTCTTCAGACGTGTTCTAGGTCGAGGTGGGGGGATTAATATTTCTGTCAGCTTCAACTTCTTCATCTTCATCAATTGCTCTGTCTTCAAGGTCCCGCAGCCCCTGTAAGCAGCCTCCCATGGCAACGCTCCAGTTGCCCGACGCATGGCTTCTTGGTGACGGTGATGGTCCCCATGCCAATGTGGGAAGCTCCCCAGCGCGTGGGGCCCTCAACGCGGGCACTGCGGGGCACCGTGGCCGTTGGCCGTGTGCTCCTGCCGGATGGCCTCTGTCACCAACACGCTCTGCCTATGTTTCTTGATTGGTGGCCTGAGGCTCCTCTGGCCCCATATCCCCCAGTCCATGAGCTGTAGCCACAGTGACTGTCTGGCCCTGACCCCCGAACGCGTGTTTTTGTGGGTTCCCATCCTCGCTGCTCGCGTTCTCCCACACACAAGGTCGCCTCCCCATTGTCTAAGAACGCTGGGCAAGAACATTTCTTCACTAGAACAATGAATGTCAACCCCACCCTGCCGCTTCCAGAACGCAGGAATGCACGCGGGGCCGCGGGGCGTCGCCAGCACACCGGGTCCTCGTGAAGGAGGGCTGCTACACTCGCCGTCTGCTACCGTCACACTCGGAGAACCGCCATTGGACGTGGGAAGACGTTGCAGACCACTGTTCCCAGTTTGGCTGCGCGTACGAACCCTGTGAGGGGGTCTTAATGGAAAATCGATTCCCGTCCCCCTCTCTGGGCATTTCCCCCAGGAGGCACAGAGTCTGGAGAGGGCTGAGCCGGCTCTTGGACCTGCCGGCGACGTTGCACATCTCTGTCCCCAGCCTGAGTGGCACCCCATGGGGGGACACTGTCGCAGTGTTGAGGCGTGTTTACCTTTATTCCCCGTTGCTGTCGTTTGTGAACCTCCCAGCACCAAAGAAAGGCCACTAGATTCTCCAGGGGCAGAATCTAGCGGTGAGGTTTCCCCCAGACTAAGACAGGGACAGACGTTGCAGGTCCTGCCGCGGCAGAGCATGAGGCTGAGCTGGCACCACGTCTCTGGGAGGTGGCGGGCCTCGGCGGGAGATGCTGCGGGCGTGTGTGCAGCAGGCCCCGGGCTAGCCCCTGCCATTCCAGCCTCGACTCAGGCGTGCGCCTCAGTGACCAGCGTGGATGCGCGTCAGGGTGGCTCACAGACGCCGAGCCGGGAGGAGACGTGTGGATTTAATACAGGGGATTGCCTTAAGCACTCACGGGGCTGACTAAGCCGTCTCCGCAAAGCTGTGCCCACGTCTGTCGCTGGAACCTGGAGCCCGGAGCCCACGGGCTGCTAGGAAGGAGGGCTATGCGCAGGCTGGAATCCCACACGGCCGGCCCACACGGGGTCTTGTTGCCTCTGCCCTCGGTGACAAGAAGATCCTGCAGAGGCCAGGGTCCTTCGTCAAGGACCTAAACACACACTCACATGCGCGCTTACACGCACACGACCCAGGAGTCAGAGAAACAGAAAGCAGACCCAGGGAGAAGGGAGAGCAGTCAGCTGCTGCCTCACGCCAGCGGGCTGAGCCGACTGGTCAGAAACAACGTGCGTGCGCCACAGAACGGTGGCCACCCTCCCTCCTCCCGTCCTCCGGCTGCGGGAGAGGCCCCCGGTAGTTCCTGCTGACCAGAGACACCTGGGAGGGGTGCTGGCGGATGCAGGCCTGCCCAGCTAGGGGCAAGGCCATTGTGGGACACAGCAAGGCACCAGCGTGGATGACGGCGGAGGCACTGAACCGTCTGCCTGCAGAGGGGAGGGAGGCCTTCACGCGACCGGGAGTCCCAGCAGCGATGGACGTCACGTTCAGTGCCAGCCCAGTAGCACAGGCTGAGTTAGAATCGTTTGGATTTAAAGGAGATGAAGGAATGTGACAATTGTGCTGAAATGTAAGCGGCGAGACCTGCAGAAATGGATGTGTTTAGAGCATCTTAGATGAGCTCCCCCCAAAACTGTCTTCATTTAACGTCTAGACTTTTCATTTTCCGTCGGTAGAAGAAACAATACTGTGGCCGCCAGTGCCGCACTTGTCACTGAGAGTGCACACCACTAATATCAAGGTCCTTCCTTTGCTGTCCCCTTCTGTAAGATCTGTATAGAAAACCAAAGTCAAAAATGCCCCAAAGACACCACAGGCCCAGGCAGGACGGAAGCCCAGGGGCCGTTTGGGCTCAGAAACGCGTTTCTGAGATTTCTGAGCAGTCTCCTGATACCGAGTGAGCCACATGCTCTAACGTCACCGGGACGTCATGTCCCTTCCCACCTGACAGCCCCCCAGCAGCCTCGACAGGGCCTCACGTGGGACTAAGTTCCCTCCCTGGCCAGGACCCGCAAGACTGCCTTTCCGTCTGTGGCCGGCCCTGTGGCGCATCCCTACTAGAGCCTAGGAAACCCATTTCTCAGACCCCGAAAGCACTGGTTCGTTCCCTCCCTCTGGTACCCACCTGCGTACTCCGGTGCTGTCAGCACCCGCCTTATAACCCGACAAAGCCGATCACCCAGATCGTCCAGCCCATAAAATCTGTGAGTTTCATGAAACTGTTTTCTGAACGCTATCTCATGCCTCAGAGGCTGTGTGGCTTCAGGATTGATGGCTGAAGGTCTAGCCTCAGGCCAGTGGGGTCGCTCAAGGACTTGGGGCCTGAGCGAGCAGAAGTGGGAGCTGAACTCTGCCGGTAACCAGTGGGGTAACCGTGGACAAGTTAGCAGTCTGCCGAAGTAAAGTTTCTTCATCTGTGAAAGGGGGAACATTC
>NW_011889228.1:49332-62242 GCF_000151845.1 Pteropus vampyrus | reverse complement strand
GAGCCTAGGAAACCCATTTCTCAGACCCCGAAAGCACTGGTTCGTTCCCTCCCTCTGGTACCCACCTGCGTACTCCGGTGCTGTCAGCACCCGCCTTATAACCCGACAAAGCCGATCACCCAGATCGTCCAGCCCATAAAATCTGTGAGTTTCATGAAACTGTTTTCTGAACGCTATCTCATGCCTCAGAGGCTGTGTGGCTTCAGGATTGATGGCTGAAGGTCTAGCCTCAGGCCAGTGGGGTCGCTCAAGGACTTGGGGCCTGAGCGAGCAGAAGTGGGAGCTGAACTCTGCCGGTAACCAGTGGGGTAACCGTGGACAAGTTAGCAGTCTGCCGAAGTAAAGTTTCTTCATCTGTGAAAGGGGGAACATTCGCCGTCTCACGGGGGAATAGCTGGTCCAGTAGGACTCTGAGCGGCACAGCTCATCGTGGTGTTGACACGGCTCCTCCTGCGCGTGGGCACAGAGTTAGAGATTGCATTCCTTTAAGAGCATTGTACATATGTGCCGTCGTATGGGAAACAGTTACACGTAAACAGGGTTTTATCCTCTAGTACATAGGTATCCTTTCCTTGTGGTGATGTCTAAAGTCATAATCGAATATAATACTTCAAGGAAAGCAATAAATAATCTCTCAGGAAATGCCACCAAGAAATAAAGAGACAAGAAGGAGAATCTTCTTATTCTCAGCAAAAAGATGATTTAGTGCCTGGAAGTAATATTTTGCATGGCCTTTTCAACAATAGCAACACTGCTTCAAACAGCTGTCAATGCGTGTCGACGAGCTGATTTGTTACGTGCATCTATGAGCCCGTTTCTGTTTTGTTCATGTACTCTGTTCTTTAGATTTCACGTATAAGTGAGATCATATGGTATTTGTCTTTCTCTGTCTGACTTTTTTCACTTAGCGTCGTATAAACTGATGGCTGCCAAATGGGAGAGGGTTTGGGGGACAGGGGTGAAAAAGGTAAAGCTATTAAGAAGTACGATGGGCAGTTAGGAAAGAGTCATGAGGGTGTGAAGGACAGCACAGGGAATGCAGCCAATAACATGGCAGGAACTCTGTGCGGGGCCAGGTGGGGATGAGACTAATTGGGGGGTCACTTCCTAAGTTATATAAAAGTCTAACCGCCGTGCTGCACCCCTGAAACTAATATAATATTGTATGTTGGCTATATTTTAATAAGAACCTTCTTTAAAGCCAGTGTATTTTGTGTTGCACTTTAGTAAGTGGTGATTTGTGGGTGGGAATGGCAAGGAGGGGTTGACAGAAATAGAGACTGCCCTAAAAGTCCTTGCCAAAAGGTTTTTGACTTCGATTACTGGCACCCAAAGGCAGGGACAGCCCCTCCCCTGGAAAGATAACTGCCCTGAAAACCAGAACTGTGGGCAGCTTTGGCTGTGACAGTGACCGGAGCACGGAAGCCCCTGGAAAGTGATGCCCAGTTTGCCAGAGAACCAAGGCCAGGGCCCTGAACTGTGCTCGCTGCTGGCTTCTGAGGAGCCCTGGGAGCAGGGGACCCCACCTGCAGGAAGAGAGTGGGCCACGGGGCCCGTACACGGGACGGGAGATGTGTATGTCACGTCACCCAGTCTCCGTGGTTCAGATTCTTCCCAGCCTGGCCCCAGCTCCTTGTGTCTGGGGAAGGTAGGGCAGAAGGAGAGGGCACGGTCAAGACCCAGTAAAGACTCAGTGATCTTTCCTGCTAAAATCTCGAGGTATCGAGGGAGGCCTCAGGATAGGGGCTCTGTGCAGTTCGTGAATACAAAGAGTAAAATATACAGGTGACAGGTCCTTTTCTTACTAGGACCAAGAACAGACACAGCGACCAGAGTATTGGTGATGAGGCAGTGATTGTATGGAAGGAACTAGAAGTCATTGGATATGTTGTGTTTATCTAAGAAATTTGACTCAAAGGAAACTGAACTTTCTGGAGCTGCCTTTGTGAACTCTGAGCCTGTGTTCTCGTCTAGGGTGTCTGTCAGGATGTGCCAGGTGCTCTAACAGCCCCCAAATCTCAGTGGCTAGAAACCATAGAAGTTTATTTCTTGCTCTCATTGGAGCCCAGTGGGGTCTGTGGAGGGGGCTCTCTGCTCCACATAGTCACGCAGGCATCTGGGCCCCTTGTAGCATGTGGCTCATGCACCGCTGAGACCTCAGAGTCCTCTGCCGAACCTGTGACTCCTGAGGCAAGAAAAGGGTCATGGGTGGAAGACAGAGATGGGGGTGGGGAGTAAGGGCCAGGCTCAGGGCCACCTTCTGTCACTCCCTCTGCTCAAGGGTACGAGGTAGGACGAAGAGGCTCAGGTGCTCAGAGACCCTGGTTTCTTCTCCACTTTTATCTCAAAAATGAACTTGAAGTCGTGTCTTAGCTGAGGCCGCAATCCTGCTGAAATGTAAGCGGCGAGACCTGCAGAAATGGATGTGTTTAGAGCATCTTAGATGAGCTCCCCCCAAAACTGTCTTCATTTAACGTCTAGACTTTTCATTTTCCGTCGGTAGAAGAAACAATACTGTGGCCGCCAGTGCCGCACTTGTCACTGAGAGTGCACACCACTAATATCAAGGTCCTTCCTTTGCTGTCCCCTTCTGTAAGATCTGTATAGAAAACCAAAGTCAAAAATGCCCCAAAGACACCACAGGCCCAGGCAGGCCGGAAGCCCAGGGGCCGTTTGGGCTCAGAAACGCGTTTCTGAGATTTCTGAGCAGTCTCCTGATACCGAGTGAGCCACATGCTCTAACGTCACCGGGACGTCATGTCCCTTCCCACCTGACAGCCCCCCAGCAGCCTCGACAGGGCCTCACGTGGGACTAAGTTCCCTCCCTGGCCAGGACCCGCAAGACTGCCTTTCCGTCTGTGGCCGGCCCTGTGGCGCATCCCTACTAGAGCCTAGGAAACCCATTTCTCAGACCCCGAAAGCACTGGTTCGTTCCCTCCCTCTGGTACCCACCTGCGTACTCCGGTGCTGTCAGCACCCGCCTTATAACCCGACAAAGCCGATCACCCAGATCGTCCAGCCCATAAAATCTGTGAGTTTCATGAAACTGTTTTCTGAACGCTATCTCATGCCTCAGAGGCTGTGTGGCTTCAGGATTGATGGCTGAAGGTCTAGCCTCAGGCCAGTGGGGTCGCTCAAGGACTTGGGGCCTGAGCGAGCAGAAGTGGGAGCTGAACTCTGCCGGTAACCAGTGGGGTAACCGTGGACAAGTTAGCAGTCTGCCGAAGTAAAGTTTCTTCATCTGTGAAAGGGGGAACATTCACCGTCTCACGGGGGAATAGCTGGTCCAGTAGGACTCTGAGCGGCACAGCTCATCGTGGTGTTGACACGGCTCCTCCTGCGCGTGGGCACAGAGTTAGAGATTGCATTCCTGTAAGAGCATTGTACATATGTGCCGTCGTATGGGAAACAGTTACACGTAAACAGGGTCTTATCCTCTAGTACATAGGTATCCTTTCCTTGTGGCGATGTCTAAAGTCATAATCGAATATAATACTTCAAGGAAAGCAATAAATAATCTCTCAGGAAATGCCACCAAGAAATAAAGAGACAAGAAGGAGAATCTTCTTATTCTCAGCAAAAAGATGATTTAGTGCCTGGAAGTAATATTTTGCATGGCCTTTTCAACAATAGCAACACTGCTTCAAACAGCTGTCAATGAGAGTCGACGAGCTGACTTGTTACCTGCATCTATGAGCCCGTTTCTGTTTTGTTCATGTACTCTGTTCTTTAGATTTCACGTATAAGTGAGATCATATGGTATTTGTCTTTCTCTGTCTGACTTTTTTCACTTAGCGTCATATAAACTGATGGCTGCCAAATGGGAGAGGGTTTGGGGGACAGGGGTGAAAAAGGTAAAGCTATTAAGAAGTACGATGGGCAGTTAGGAAAGAGTCATGAGGGTGTGAAGGACAGCACAGGGAATGCAGCCAATAACATGGCAGGAACTCTGTGCGGGGCCAGGTGGGGATGAGACTAATTGGGGGGTCACTTCCTAAGTTATATAAAAGTCTAACCGCCGTGCTGCACCCCTGAAACTAATATAATATTGTATGTTGGCTATATTTTAATAAGAACCTTCTTTAAAGCCAGTGTATTTTGTGTTGCACTTTAGTAAGTGGTGATTTGTGGGTGGGAATGGCAAGGAGGGGTTGACAGAAATAGAGACTGCCCTAAAAGTCCTTGCCAAAAGGTTTTTGACTTCGATTACTGGCACCCAAAGGCAGGGACAGCCCCTCCCCTGGAAAGATAACTGCCCTGAAAACCAGAACTGTGGGCAGCTTTGGCTGTGACAGTGACCGGAGCACGGAAGCCCCTGGAAAGTGATGCCCAGTTTGCCAGAGAACCAAGGCCAGGGCCCTGAACTGTGCTCGCTGCTGGCTTCTGAGGAGCCCTGGGAGCAGGGGACCCCACCTGCAGGAAGAGAGTGGGCCACGGGGCCCGTACACGGGACGGGAGATGTGTATGTCACGTCACCCAGTCTCCGTGGTTCAGATTCTTCCCAGCCTGGCCCCAGCTCCTTGTGTCTGGGGAAGGTAGGGCAGAAGGAGAGGGCACGGTCAAGACCCAGTAAAGACTCAGTGATCTTTCCTGCTAAAATCTCGAGGTATCGAGGGAGGCCTCAGGATAGGGGCTCTGTGCAGTTCGTGAATACAAAGAGTAAAATATACAGGTGACAGGTCCTTTTCTTACTAGGACCAAGAACAGACACAGCGACCAGAGTATTGGTGATGAGGCAGTGATTGTATGGAAGGAACTAGAAGTCATTGGATATGTTGTGTTTATCTAAGAAATTTGACTCAAAGGAAACTGAACTTTCTGGAGCTGCCTTTGTGAACTCTGAGCCTGTGTTCTCGTCTAGGGTGTCTGTCAGGATGTGCCAGGTGCTCTAACAGCCCCCAAATCTCAGTGGCTAGAAACCATAGAAGTTTATTTCTTGCTCTCATTGGAGCCCAGTGGGGTCTGTGGAGGGGGCTCTCTGCTCCACATAGTCACGCAGGCATCTGGGCCCCTTGTAGCATGTGGCTCATGCACCGCTGAGACCTCAGAGTCCTCTGCCGAACCTGTGACTCCTGAGGCAAGAAAAGGGTCGTGGGTGGAAGACAGAGATGGGGGTGGGGAGTAAGGGCCAGGCTCAGGGCCACCTTCTGTCACTCCCTCTGCTCAAGGGTACGAGGTAGGACGAAGAGGCTCAGGTGCTCAGAGACCCTGGTTTCTTCTCCACTTTTATCTCAAAAATGAACTTGAAGTCGTGTCTTAGCTGAGGCCGCAATCCTGCCTGCTGCGCCTCTGCAGACCAGCCCGCTGTCAGTCGGGACCCGCACTGCTGGACATAGGTCCCAAGGAGGCTGATGGTCCTGGATGGGCCCTGAAGTGAGAAGCAACTGTAGGAACACTTGCCACCCCTCAGCTTCCTGCTGAGCATCGGGGCAGAGCAGTATGGGCCCTCATCGCCTGATCGTCACATTTTTCAAGAAAATCAGAAATCTGGACTTCTACTTGAAAATTCATAATGTTTTGTGGGCTCAAACAAAATGCCTGTGGGCTAAGTTCAGCCAGCATGCAGCCATTCTCCGTCTGCAGCTTAGATTCTGTAATGTGCCTCCAGGGACTCTGAGCTCTTCCCCGCCACGGTCCCCATAGAGACCAGAGGGGCTCAGCCTCCCAGGGTGCGGGGGCGGAAATGCTCCCTGAGGAAGCGCCTCCAATAAACCTGACCTTGAAACAAGCCGTCAGGTGCTAATGATGACCCTGGAGGTGTATGTGGTCTGGAGGGTCTCAGGGTGAGGCTGGACGTGGGGAAGGCAGAAGCCCTTCCTCCAGGGGACCGCAACCCCCCTACCTCCCGGGTCCCGGCGTGCTTTGCCAAAGCGCCCCCATCCCAGTTCTGGTTCACCCCGCTTTACTCTGTGCAGCGCTGCAGCTCTGTGCCTCTGTGATGTCAGCACGTACTCACGCACAGTTACTGGAAGCCGGTCCTGACGGGGTGCCACGTGGTGTTACCGCATCTGTGATACCCAGGCTGGCCATCTTGACTTGTCGCCCCCAACTTAAATCTCAGTTGAAAACAAACACGTTTGATCGAGTCGAGAAGGGATCTACCCACACAGAACGGAAAAGGCTAGAAATAGCTGGAACACTGGATGGGGTTAGATTGCTGCTGCCAGCTCGGCAACCCTTAACACGCATGCTCGGCGAGGCAGAGCAGGAGTGAGCATCCCACAGACGTGCGGTCTCAGCACGTACGTGCGCACGCGCATGTCGTCAGCTCCGTCTGCTGCAGGTGCCTGGAAGCAGTGACAGACAGCCCGGCAGCGGGCCGTGGCCTGAGTGCCCAAGTCCAACTTGCTTTCTGAACGGCACCTCCACCAAAAGGAAGCGGAGCCCCTCAGAGCGGTAGCTGGGAAAGGAAAAGCAGCAAGAAAATGCAAAAGTGCTCAAAGAATTATGCAGACAACAAAAGAGGGGGACAGCTTGACAGCCATCCCTCTCCCCATTCCCACCCCCCCAACACCCCACCAAATGTAGAGAAACGTGAGCGTCTAACGCGTGGTGGGCAGGCCGCTGCCCAGCACCATGGAGACCTCCCGCAGAGCTCAGGACCCCTGGGGCATCAGAGGCTAGCGTTGACTTTTAAACACGTAAAATGGCCGCAGAGACTCTTCAGCAAAGCAAACAGTGGTGTCATCGGTGAAATGTATGGGTAAGGAAGGTCACCAACAGCCGAAGTGATTTCGGTCCACATACATCTGTGACGGCCGTGTGGGCGCAGTTAGGTAGGTGCGGAGCCCTATGCCCTCAGCCCTGTCCTCATCACCGGGCGAGACCGTCAAGACGCTACGTATGACCTCTCGCAAGTCCACGAACGGATGCGCCCTGTCTGCTCTTCAGTGCTGTCTTCATCCGAGAGTAAGAAAGAAAAGTGTGAACTTGAGATGCCCCTGCCCAGAGACTCCTTTCTTGCTCGTGGGGACCGACCTTGCCCTGCAGTGATCCCTCTACTACTGAGGCATTTGCCTGTCACCCCAGAGACTGCTGAGAAGCAGGCCCATGGCCTGGACACTGTCATGTGTGTGGAGCGTCCTGCATTTGTACAGAAAGGCCTGAAGAGTGTGTGTGACAAAACGCTTCTTACTAACTACTCTGCAGCCTCCAGAACAGAAGAGCCACAGGTGCATGCTGCTCCGAACGTCCCTCCCAAGCCCGTTCTGCCCCCGCGGTGTCGGCATGCCATCGAAAGCAATGTGTAAGTCAAAGTAAAGATTGGAAATTAAAATTTACCGTCGCAATGATGACGAAGCCCTGCACTGCCCCATGTACCCTTGTGAGACACGGCCCGTGGGGATGGCCCCTCCCCCTCAGTCTGGGCACGAGTTGATGGTGAGTGCTATGCGCCGAGAGAGAAGCGGTCATACCATTTTCTGTTCTTTTTATTTTTAAAAGTCGTATTTGTTTAAAAGGAAAGCAAGTTTGGGATGATCTGTGATAGATAAATTCTTGGCCTGAATTGTTGAAACTGCTTCCTGATTACACTCTGGAGCGTAACTTTGGACATCTAGCGGACTGTTTTTGAAGCTTTGAAGTTTTCTAACTCCTTTCATTGATAAATAAAATATTGTTCCTTTTGAAACAATCCCAATGGATTGGGTTTGTAATTACTTCCCTGCTTTGAAACATACACACAATGGAGATTGCAGCCCACTGATGAAATCATGACCTGTGGGTCCGTGCCGATAATATATGCTGATAATGATAAGTTGACACCTACAGACGGGAGACGGGAACGCTCTTCTTTAAGACACACTGCCAGCCGAGACGTGAGAGGGCATGACGGGCGTGGCCACCAGTCGGCAGCTGCCACAGCAGCCGCGGTATGGGCGGTTGTCCCCGCTGCCAGGCACGGAGGGTGGAGGTTTGGGGACCCGGGTGATTTCAGAAGCTCTCCACAGAACACCGATCAGACGCGGGGGGAGATGGTGGCTTACGTGAAGAAGCTGGGCCGACCCTGACATGTCTGGTGAGCACGACGCCTGTGCTGGGGACCTGCCCACATCGTGCACCTGCTACCGCGATGCATCATTTCTGTGCTGTTCCTGCCAAGAGTACATGGCTAGAGTCCGGTCAGGGGGACGCATGAGGTCAGCCCAGACTGGCGGCACACTGCAGACCATCCATTTGCCTTCAGCCTTGAGGGAGCGTGTGGGCGGGAACAGACCAAGGAGCTTTCCAGACTGAAGGAAATGCATGTGATGACCACCATGCACAACGCATGCTCCCGGACAGACGGCGGGCGGGGCCAGGAGGGACAGGAGATGCGGGCTGGACACGAGATGTGGGCGGGACACTTGGCGAGGCGTGAACGGGCCTGTGGACCGGACGTGACCTCAGCCCTGACTTCCTGATTGTCAGAGGGTCGCCCGGGGGCCCAGCGAGGCATCTGCCGGAAGTCAGCCGGGACACTCGGCAGGGGGACGTGTGGGGCGTGTGGCCAGCAGGGGACGGCGTGCTGCCGGTTCTTGCAGCTCTTCCCTAGGTTGGAGACCATTAAAAACGAGACAAAGGACCGGAGGGAAATAAAAACGTTACGAGGAATCCTGGGATTACGCCTGTTTCTTTCAACGTTCTGTTAAATTGTGCTCTACTTTCCAGATGTTCTCCCCTGGACACGCGTTTCATAACTGAGGGACATCGTCGTAAAGCAGCTACCCTGTTTATACCCCGCGCCCGGAGTTCCCTCCGTTCTAACTGCTGTTTTTCCTTTCAGTTTGTCAGTTTTTGCCTCATATATGTTGAAGCTATACTATTAGATGCATTCGAATTAAAAAAAGTTACGTCTTCCTGGTAAATGTCCCTTTCATAGTTATGAAATGTTTTCTTTCACCGTAGTAGTATTTTGCCTCCACATTTACTTTGTTGATATTAATATAGCAAACAAGTTTTTGTTTTCTCGGCTAATATGTACGTGACATTTTTCTATCCTTTTATTTTCAATTTATTATGGTTCTTTGTGTTTAAAGTATGTTTCTTTTAAGCAGTATAAAGTTGGATGTTAATTTTTAACCCAGTAAAACTATCTTTTTCTTTTAATGGAATTTTTTAGTCAATTTACATTGAAGGTAATTACTGATATAGTTAGATATAGATCTTTTTAGTTTTTATTAGTCATACCTGTTTTTCAAATCTTCTTCCTTTTCTGATTTTTTGGGGAGTTAATCAAGTATTTTAATGTTCCATTTTATCTCTCTACTAGATTTTCGGTTTTACTTTTTATTATACTTTAATGATGGCTGTAGCAATTGCGATATGCATTCTCGCTCAGGTCCCATCTACTATAATTAGCACTTCGCCTCTTCACGAATAACTCGGTGCACTTGTAACATTGAATTCCATTTACCTCCTTCTGCACTTTGTGCTCTGGTCACCATGTGTTTCATTTCTGCATAGGTTTTGCCTCCCATGAGACAGTGGGGTTATTGTGCTTTAAACAGTAAATACTCTTTTATATTCGGCCACGTATTTACCCTCTGCCATTCTGTTTCCTTCACAGGTCATACCTCTCGGCCAGAAGAATTTCCTTTAATGTTTCTTAACTGTAGGTCTGCTGGCACTGACTTATCTAGATCTTTATTAGTTTTCACGTGTCTATTTTGCTTTCTTTTCTAATGAATATTTCCACTGGACTAAGAATTCCAGATTGACAGAGATTTTGTTTTATGTCCTTTCTTTTTTTCTTTCTTTAACACCTTAAAGTTATTTCATTATCGTCCAAATTCCAAAGTTTCTGTTGAAAAGTCTGCTATCAATCTAATTGGAGTTAATGTGTCTTCCCCTCCCCGCCCCCCCGGCTGCTGTAAAGACCTTTTCCCTCCATCTTTGGTGTTCAGCGTTTGGGATGCATCTAAGTTTGACTTTTCTTTTTCCTGCTTGAGAGTCGCTGAGATTCTTAAATCTGTGGATTGAGGTCTTTCACCGATTTGGAAAATTCAGTATTGTTTTTGCCCCGTTCTCTCTCTCCTCTAGGACTTTGGCTACATGCGTTAGATCATGTGTCAGTGGTCTTCACACTCTTTACAAACCGTTTTTATTTTAAATTTATTTTTCACTCTGTGCTTAAATTTGCATAATTTCTATCGATCTGATTTTTAGTTCACCAATCCTGTCTTTTTGTTTGTTTGGTGTGCTGTTAGACACATCGAGCAAGTTATTTGAAATTTTTAGGTTTATAAGGTTCCTTTGAGATAGATGGCTAGATAAATAAAAAGATTGGTAGATTCCAGTCTCTGTTGAAATTCTCTGTTTCCATCAGTTTCGTCGACATGTTTTCCCTATTTTCTTTAACATATTTACAATAGTTGTTATAAAACCTTGTCCATTAAATACAACATGTGAGTCATCTGTTTATCTGCCTCTACTGGTTCTTTGAGCCTCCTGATTATGGTCACATTCCTTGCTTTTTAAAAATGTACTGTAATTTTTTTTCTTGTATGCCAGTAATTGCATATAAAAGCCGTGTGGAGACGGAAGTAGATGGCGTTTTCCCCAGAGATGGTCCGCGCTTTCCCCACCAGGCGGGCCTGGTCGGCAGTTGAACTGGGTGGGATGAGGCTGTCGGTTTTGTTAGACTCAGCCCTGTGGATTCAGTGTCTCAGGCGTGAGGTATGTGCTTGGTTTATCGTAGGCCCCTCTCTCAGGCGTCACCTGAACTTCTGAGTCAATGAGACCGTGAGACTTTACCCTGCCTTTCAAGCCCAGCTTATACCCCTCACCACCACCACGCTCTAAAATTTCCCGAGCGTAGAAAACCGTCCTTGCACACAGGAGTCCCCCAGATGTGACTCTCTCGCACTGGTCCTCAAAGCTCTGCCATCTCCCTTTGCCCTAGCAGGACCCCTCCGCGGTGGCGAGTCCAGTTCTCAGCCCACCACACACCGGCCAGTGCCTCAAGGAGGAAAAAGCCGCGGGTTACGCTCACGCGGAAAGAGGTCTGTCTCCTCTGAAACGCAGTTCTTCCCTACCTTTTCTTAGTCATGGTAACCACAGTATAAGAATGACAAAATATGATATTTTGTCATTCGTCCCGTTTCTTGTTTGTCACGGTGGGGGCGGTGGGCCGCTGCCAGCTTCTCCATCCTCACCGAAGTAGAAGCCGGGGATGCATTCGTTTTATGATCAGAGAAAAGGAAATAATTCTCAAACAAAATTAGTACTTTACAGAAAACACTCAGGATATATCATGTATGAAAATTACTCCAAACATCTTAGCGTGAAAGATTAATTTTGAAAACATCGCCATTTCTAAACACGACGTGATTTCTTCCCATCGTGGCTCCCTGACGCATAATCTAATCATCCTTTTATTCACCAAACTGAATACCCACTTTCCAGGCCTCCTTAGCAACTAGCAGTGGCCACGACGCGGTTCTGACGTGCCTCCCTCTTGCCTTGAACACAGACGTGGTGTCTGTGTTCACAGCCATCATTTTTGATCACGAGGCATGAGAACAAAATCCAATACACAGGATGACGGGGAAAGGAGACAAAGAGACTGAGTCTCTGGTGGCATTTTTGAGCGGCAAGCCCAAAGCCAGAATACCTGTAGTACACACAACAGGTTTGTTGAGCTTTTGTTTAAAAAAGCCTTAAAGGGAGAGTTCCAGATTCTTACCACAAAAAAATCTATACTATTTTCAAACAGAGAAATATATCAGCAAACATTAAAAAATGAACACGTGCTACATGACTGTCTCATTTGAAATAATATAATAATGAATAACCTATATTTCTAAATATAATCATTTTCCCTGTTCCCTGCCTGGGTATTGACAGTGACAGAGCCGCTTCCATCTGCAGGTCAAGGCCGAGGCCACTCGCAGGTGGGGAGGGATCTAAGCCCCCGGAGGCCCGCAAGCACAGTCGAACCCCTCAGCCCACCAGTCCTCATGTTTTGAAAACCCACCGCTAAGACCATTCTTTGGACTTAGGGAATTATCTGGAAGTGGTCCTGGTTAAGGTGAGTATCTCAGCCACAAGGTGTAACATGAATAACCATGCTCGCAGGTTCGTGCTGGCCGAAAGCCAGCCGCTGAAGGATGCGCTGGCAGAGAGGTAGAACATGGAGGCGGTCTGTATGGAGGGGTCTGGAAGGTAGTTTGGAAATGAGTGCAGCATGCTCGGGGAAGCCAGTGTGTTGTCCGTCTACTCGGGCTGTCAAAACAGAACAGCACAGACAAGCTTAAACAATGGAAGTTCACTGGCT
Organism: Pteropus vampyrus; assembly: GCF_000151845.1. Taxonomy (NCBI): domain Eukaryota; kingdom Metazoa; phylum Chordata; class Mammalia; order Chiroptera; family Pteropodidae; genus Pteropus; species Pteropus vampyrus. The sequence continues at coordinate 49,986 of NW_011889228.1, read as the reverse complement.
CACCGTTCCGGAGGCTGCAAGTCCAAGACCAAGGCACCAGCAAATTCAGGGTCAAGCGAGGCCCGCTTCCTGGCTTGTAGATGGCAGCCTTCTCACTGTGTGCGCACGAGGCCGTTCCTTGGTGCTTGTGGGGGAGGGAGAGGGGGAGGGGGAGAGAGAGACAGAGCCAGAGAGAGACACAGACAGACAGACACAGAGCGTGGGTCTCTTCCGTGAGGACACTTATGCTTCGGACCGAGGCTCCAGCCGATGACCTCACTTAACCCTAGTTACTTCGTGAAGGGCCCGTGCTGGGGGTTAGGGCTTCAGCGGTGAGCACTAGGAAGACCCGAACATTCCGTCCATAACAGCAGGGAGCAGAATGAGGTTGAGCGGAAGGGGCAAGAGAAAAATACAGAGAAGCCATGTGATGGACGGTGGCCCGGCCGCTTCGCACACCCTCAGTTCAAGTGAGCAGAGTGGCTGGGTGGCCTCTGCAGACAGACGCCACGAGGGAGATGCGGAAAAAGGAGGTCGGCTGTTAGGTCAGGGAAGCAGGTCCCTGCCTCTGTCCCTGCCTCTGTCCCTGACACTGTCCCTGACACAGTCTCTGCCTCTGTCCCTGACACTGTCCCTGACACTGTCCCTGACACTGTCCCTGACACAGTCTCTGCC
>NW_011889228.1:44569-48172 GCF_000151845.1 Pteropus vampyrus | reverse complement strand
CGCATGGGCCTTACATGACATTGGGGCCACTTTCATATGTGTCACTTCATCGGACAGGTCTTGCCTGGACTGCTTCCCTACTACATCATCCTGTTTATTTCCTTCATAGAAAGTACACAGATCTGAAAAATTGGGTCTTAATTTTCCACTTCCCTCCTCTGAAGCTTCTAGCACCCTCTGCAGGACCGAGAGCGGTGGTCTGGCACATGTTAGGGACTCAGAATAGCCTTGCTAGAGGAAAGGAGGAAGGAAAAAAATTAATGTGCTGTCCCAGCCCCCGGCCGGTCTGAGTACTTCTCTCCAGCCCAGAGTTCAAGTGCAGCCGGAAGGCTGACCCAAGGGACGGCTGAGCCTTCAGGAAAGGTCAGCCGGGGGGGTCAACCTGGACTTTGAGCTTTCTCTCTCATCAGGAGCAAGAACACTTGACCTGTTCCCGGGCCAATAGCGTTCCCGAAAGGAACTAAAACGTGTCCCTTGAAGGGACAGATCTGGGTGTAGGTCTTGGCCGGCCCGGGGCGCAGCGTGCTGAGCTGCTCGCCCTGCACTGTGAAGCCAGCCCTAGCAGTACAAGGCCAAGGCCAAGGCCCAGGCAGCAGGAGGAGAGGGCAGGCAGGCAGCTCGTCCTTGATGTAACACGGATTTTGTGAAACTCTCTGTACTCTCTGTGGATTTGATTTCCACTCAGTAACTCCTACAAGTTTTAGATCCAAAATCATGGACCTGCCAGATTTGCTGGGGAAACAAAAAGAAAATATGGTTTCTTTCTATTTCACCGTGATCCCCTTGGAAACCTCGGTCTCTCGTTTATCGTCGTCCCCTCCTGCCCTCTGTCACATCCTCGCTGTCCTCAGCTCTGCAGCTGGTCTCGCTGCCAGCTTTCCCCAGAATCCACTGCATCACCCCATGTATGTTGACATTTTCAGTATCTCTTTTCTTACCTTAATTTTAGATATTGCAAACGGGCTCGGGGAGAATGACAGCCCATTTTTACTAGTTACTTTAAATCGCAGCAATAGTTCAAAGGGTTTGGATTTCTATAGAGTAAGTTGATGTCTGGATCTATCAATTCAACCACTTAATACAGACAGAAGAGTTTGCTGGCTCTTGAGTCAACAAGACAAATCAAAGACGGAATAACTTTTTCGAAGTGAGCTAAGCAAATGTTTACATTGGCGACGAAGGGCAAACGTGAGCCACATGTTTCTGATGCCTCGACCTTGGCTAAAACTGATTCCCAGAGAGATCCCTCTACAGTTTCCCAAGAAGATGGGCTAACGTGTGCAAGGGCTCAAATTTTAATAGTATTTTCCAACAGTTACCTGGGGAAAAAACTAGACGAATTATTTCCTTGATCTTAAGATTGTTTTCCCCCATAAATAGTGTTCATGCATGTGGAAGCTGCTGCTGCTTATCTGTTAACAAAAGCCAGCAGATGACCGAGTCTAATGAATCATCAGTGGCAAACAGATATTAACTGGAAATTCAGAATCTGGTGATCTTGCTAAATCTGATTGCATTTTTTTTTCAAACGTATCATTTTATATATCCGAAATGGTTCCTGTTTTCATGGGGAAATAAACTCAATATATGTAGATTTTTAAAAAGGATTCTTTAATTTCTAGTCGTTATATCTAAACACAGTTGTGACTTGTTATCCTTGACCATGACACAGATCACTGTCCCTTTGTAACTGTGAAATTAGAAAGAGTTTAAAATTCAGCCTTGAGCTCCCTTGTGCTACTGATTCTGCAGACTTCACAATTCCCTGGCTGCCCAAGCCAGCGCAGGAGAGACTCCCAAATGAGCACTAAAGAAGACCGAGATTCTGTGACAAGATTGTCCCTCCCTTCATCTGCTCTGCAGACTTTCTCATCTGGTTTTGCCACTTAAAACTGCAAAGTCAGAATGTTTATTCTTTTCTGCACGTGTCGATTTGAAAAATGGTTGTTCCTGTCTAGGAAAGCTTGGGTTAACGCCAAATGTACTTTGAGAGTTCTTTCCTTGCTGATGATTGTGCTGGCTGTGAATTTTTATCTTATCATCGTTTCTTATCAGTTGATGTGTGTGTGTGTGTGTGTGTGTGCGTGTGTGTGTGTGTGTGTGTGTGTGTGTGTGTGATTTCACATGAATGACATATAGTTCGATCTCAGGTCAACAAAATGATTTAAACCCCTATCTCCGCTGACCCATTTCAGATGAAAACATATAAATTGGGTGCTGTGAAGTAATGAAGGAAACATCACTTATCAAACCATTTAGCCTGCCGCAGCGAGGCCAGATGCTGAATTTGGGCCGAGAGGAACAAAGCCTTCATATGACGTATGTGACATATGGCAGCCATGTGCCCAGGTGTTTGTGGCACAGATCATCGTGTAGGAGACTCGCACCTCCACTGCGGGAGCTCCCGTGATACTTATGACCCATCTCCACCTTCAAGTTCACGTTTTTTATGTCCCCAGTTCTCCCAGTGTCGGTGCCCATGAGGAAATGAAGCAGTAATTGGTTTTCATGGAGATACTATCACTCTGCAGGTCGGGGTGCAGTGGCACATTTTAATTCCACTTGTTTCCATGTTTAGATGTATCGCTAAATTGTTCAGATTATCTTTTGCCAGGGGGATTTCCGTCCAGAGTGGGCTACTTTTTCCAAAGGGTAGTTGCTTTTAAAGCTGCCACATGAGAAGGAAGGCGACACCCTGCCCGTGTTGAAACAGATAACCAAGGCCGTGGGCCCCGCACCGCATGACAGATAGGTGCCAGTCAACACGGTGACTGGGAGCAAGCACTCCTAGCGATCCAGCTAGAACCCTAGGCTGCATACAGAACTCACTGGGTTTTCTGGCTATTTTCTGCAGCTCATTTATCAGCTTGCCCTCCTTTGCCTCTGGGGACAGCCCGCCACACCCCTTGCCCAGGCCAACCTACTTCCTCAACCCGTGCCCTGCCCCCTCACCCCACCGCTCTGCCTGGGGCCCTTGTCCCTCTGACTGGCCTACTGACAGCACCCTTCCTGGTACCCGCTCTGGTCTCCAGCCCAGCATCCACCCATCAGGATCTTTCTCTGCAGATTTTGTCGATCTTCCCCTTGGCAAACAGTCAAGATCTTATCGTCACCCAGGACGAAGACTTAACTCCTTTTTATGTCCACCAAGTTCTTCATAAATCTGGACTTTAGCTCTCAAATCAGCACCATCTTCTGAATTTCACTGCTTTTGAGATGTTTGTTTTCACATTTTATCAAAATAACACGTAGTTTTAAAAAGCAAGTAATGCGGAGGGCCTGTCATTGAAAGCAGAACTTCTTTGCCCAGCCGTCTCCTCCCCAGTCCAGATCCCTAAGGCGAGGACTTTCCGTCGCTCGCCCCTAATTCTCCTGATGTTTTCCCATGTGTCTCTAGATAAAAGACTTTTGCTGTCATAGTGTACTTAGCAACTTCTGTGCCTCACATTCTGTGCCTACTCCCAATATAGTCGTTTCTCTCTCTCCCAATTACCTCTCTCAGCCTCAGCGGACAGAGCTAAGTTTTCATTTCCTAGGGCAGCAACTCGACGTCCTCTCCTTCGAGCCTCCAGATGGTAATGAAGGCCCAGAGCCTCCCTCCCC
>NW_011889228.1:30592-42985 GCF_000151845.1 Pteropus vampyrus | reverse complement strand
GTGTGTGGTTCAGTTTTTATGATGTATCCAGAATGGACACACTCATACAGACAGACGGCAGCTCTGTGGTTTCAGGGCTGGGGAGAGGTGGGGGGACCGATTAGTGGGTGGTGACCATTTCTAGTGGGGTGATGAGACCGTCCTCTGATCTGGCAGTGCCGGTGGTCACCCACCAGTGTGAATCTACTGAATGCCGCTAAATCGTACATATTAACGTGATTAAAATGGTTTATTTTACGTGTGTTTTCCCATGATTAAAAAAAAAAAAAGTATATGTATACTATTTTTCTGCTTGTAGCACTCAAGGGGTGGCTTGTATTAGACCAAACCTTCCACCAAGGAAACACTCTAAAAACAGAATAAAATTTAGCGGTGGGGGGAAACCTTTGACTCTAGTGATCAAAAATTGGCCGAGGCAGGCAGGACATGGAGGATGACAGAGACTTGCAGATGGCGCCCAGTGAGGCTTGTCTCACGGCGTCCACGCCTTTGTGTGATCCCCTCCTCTGAAGTCGGGTCGTGACTGTGACTTGCCTCTGACCAACGCATCGCACAGGTGGTGGGCCGGCACTTCTGTGCTTCCGTCACATCAGGTTGTAACTGCCATCTTGCTAGCAAATTCCGCCGCCTTCTCAGCGTGAATACTGCGGTGGAGCAGGCTGCCATGTCGCTGTGGTCTGTGCAGCAAGGACTGAGGTTGGCCCCCGGCCACCAGCTGGCTAGGAGGTAAGGCCCTCAGTCCAGCAGCCCTCGGGGACCGAGTCCTGCCAGCAAGCACTGACTGCGCGTGAAGGGGGGTCCTCGCCTCCTTCAGCCTTGGGAGGACGTGCTGGCTCTGGCTGACCCCCTGCTCATGGCCTCGAGAGAGAGCTGGAAGCAGCGGGCCTGGCTGAGCCGTGTTCACACTCCGCCCCTCAGACCTGTGAGATGGTAAACGTCGTGCGAAGCCAGTAAGAGTCTGACAATTTGTGACACGGCAATAGATAATTAACACAAAGAGCGAAGGACAATGTACTGGAGAAAAAAAATGAGCTGAGCAGAAAGTAGCTGCCTAGAGATTTTTCCAGTTGGGAAGCAAAAATTAAGCCATCGCCCCTCCCCCTCCTCGGTCCCATGGTCAGAAGCACAAATGAGTGGGCTACTTGGCGTGGAGTCCCAGCCTCTCTGATGGCTCTGCCGCACCTCTGCCACGGGGCACATGAAGCGTCAGCAGGCCCCCCACAGCATCACAGAGGCAACAGGGGACCATCATCTCATTTCTGTCTCAGCTGGGCTGACATGGCGACCAGGGAGTCACAATAAGAGGAGAAGCTGCGTGGGGGAATGTTGACCACTCGCCTCTCATAGGTGGAAGCTGCCGACTGTGACTGGCAATGAACCTGGTCCACGGAGCAGCCGCGTCATCTGCTCGCACCAAAATAACCTGCGCAGAGTCAGTGTGCGGATAGATCTCACAGCCCAAAACACTGGAGTACGTGTATTGTCTGTCCCTCAAGGACAAGTCTGCAAGTGAACGTAGCATGCCTTAGCATGAGTTTAGGGAGATGTATGTGTTTTTTACATGTACGGGTATTTGCTTTTTTTCCCCAATTAAATTAGCCCTGATTTCCAAGCGAGGTTATAGAATGAAATGATTTGGAAATGGATCGCAACAAGAGACTGTAAAGCCTATTTCTTTTACATTTTTGAAGTGGAGATTACAAACTGATCGCTTACTGAAATTTAAGTTTAAACTCCTCGAAAGCTCATTGGGAGAAGGAGAAAAGGGGGAAACGTATTTTTCTGAACGAATTTTCCAGCAAACGATATCTTTGAGTAGACCGTTCAGACATCTGTGTGTTCTGCTGACTTTCATGGTTGACCACCTTTCTTCATATCGCTGGGGACGTGATCCGATATTTCTGCCTCTTCATTCTGGGTGAGTGAGTGAATGCAACTTTCTGCATTAATGTGTCAGAACCAAATAAAACCATTAGCTTCTGACAATAGGGGATTTTTCATCTTTCTTGAAGTGCTTTAACCTCGAAAGCGTTTTGTCAAAAACTGATGTAACTTTCGAAGTTGTACTTTCTTCGTTTTGTGAATTTCTCTTGGATTCGTATAGGCAGATGTGTATGGGTTCATTACAGCTGATATGATAGATTCAGTTCACCTGTCCTGAGAAGTCTTTTAAACCAGGGGTCCCCAACCCCTTGTCCGTGGACGGGAACTGGGCTGCACAGCAGGAGGTAAGTGGCAGGTGGGCCAGCTTCATCTGTCTTTGCAGCCACTCCCCAGCGCTAGCATCACGACCTCAGCTCCACTTCGGATCATCAGGCATTAGATTCTCATAGGAGCACCGGTCCCTGGTGCCAAACAGGTTGGACACCACTGATTTAAACCCATTGAAAGGTTGGCATTGGAGCTGAGGGAAGCCTACTTTACAACATCACAGAATCATGGGCTAAATTATCTAGAGCAGCAGCCTTCGAACTGTGTAAGTGGTTACGATGTTTAACAGCGCCGTGTGCAGAGCCGCCTTGCATCGTTCTCTGAGCTTGGTCCTGCAGGCTCAGGTCCCCCTCTGCCCCTCCCCCTCCGCCGTCTCCCCTAGTGCTCTAAGGCAGGCCTGCCGCCTCACATCCCTGATCTCACTGTGACGCCGTGCTCTGGGTGGACGTCCGGGGGCAAACAAGGGGTCCCTTCAGAATCTGGGTATCAGCGATGGGGAGTTGACTAAGTAACAATCCTTATGTAAATCAAGTGGTTTCCAGTTCTTTTCGGTCATCGAAATTGGAGGACGGCGTAATGGAGTTATTAGCCAAGAGATCATTAAACGTCATTTTGAATGAATAAATTACGACGTAATTGCTGGCCTGTAACTCGGAGGGCTTCAAAGGACTAAGTGACTATTATAATAATCTTTCCATCTATTTATTGATGTGCTTATATCAATAAAAATTAAAATATATAGCAATAAGTAACACTCGTCCATGAATATATTAAAAAATTTATAAAGCTCCACCAATCTCGTTAAGTTGCATTTCCAGTAAAGTACTTCCTTATATTTAATACTTACCAAAAACCTAACCACTGTTTTAATCAATCGTGTCTTTACAATAATTATAATGATAAATTGACCCAGAGTTCCTTAACATTTCAAGCCTCAGAGTCAGAGGAAATTTTTTAAAACAACTATGTATGTATATGTATATACATACATACATTCATACTTACATGTACAGTTTGTTGCCAAGAAGTATGATGAATTATTAACAAATGAGTTTTGAGAATTCTGAGCATGAGTTTAGGAGGAAAAGCAATGATTTAAAGCTTCCAATTATTAAAGGAGACCTTGTTTCTGTATTTTTTAAATGAATGATGATAGGTATTAAATTGCCACGGCATTTGGATTTATCTGGATAAATCAAGAAGTATTTAGCAGTTTTATTGAAAAACGTTTACAATATACTGTAACTCCATATTTTATGACCATTTGAACTGTCAAAGCATAACTTACAAAATGTTAAAAACATAATTATCATACAAATAGAAGTAAATGTCATACAAATAGATGAGCCAAGGTTTTAGTTGGAACTTTGAGAAAGAACAGGCATGAGACAAGGCAGTTTTAAAAAGGACGTGAGGAACTGGCTTGTAAGCAGTCAGTCAACGGGATGACGAAACGAGGTTGCTGGATTAGAAACAAAGCTCTTAGGGTAATCTGCTTCAGCAGACGGAGAAGAAAAATCTACATACCGTATCATTTTTCTACAAGTTGACCTCTAATTTTATAGAATTATAAAATGCTTGGGCCTTGGTCTGTACAAAACTAAGTCAAACTAACTTTCCTTGAAGGATCAGATTATCTTCAAACTGGATTATTAGAAAACGCTTAGCAAGACATGAAAATTTCACATAGTCATTTACAAGTTTTGGATAATTCTCTTCAGTGACGATGAAACATTTCGAACATCAGCTTAAAAAGATAAGAGAAACATAATTTTTTAAAATTCTTTCAGAGGCTATGTAAAAATGATAACGCTATGATTGAAGTTTAAGGGTGAAATCATTTTTAGCTATGTTTTAAAGAATGGGTAGGTGATTTTCACCCAGATTTTGCATGTATTTTCTAAGATCAGGAACATAAATAATGGCAGCACGAGGGTCAAGCTTAGAAAGCCTGACATAGAATTCTAGCAGCTAGTCCACAGTTCGTACCCAGATGTCATCAGTGAAGTCTTTACAGCTGTTTTTCCCCATCCGGGGTGCAGCCAGCGAGGCGCTGGGATGCATGCCCACAAGAGCTGTGTGCTCTTTCCGCTTCACGGAGGCAGAAAGTGGGGAATGCATGCGGGAATGGACCTCAGGGGTGTGGGAGCATAAAGTTGGAAGGAGCATATAGTTGGGCGAGGCTGAAATTATTAAGATGGGCTCACTAAGCGAAACTCTGGATTCGGTGTTTTATCCTGAGGGGTTAGGACGAGCTGGTTGGTTGCCTGACTGAAACATGGACCGAGGTGGCCGGGTGGCGGAGGGCCTTGGTGTGCGGGGAGGAGAGTGTTCAAAGATTAGGGTCCTAGGAGCTTAAAGGGAGTTTACTGTGTGAACTTGACTCCCCTGCCTTGGAAGGGGCGGGAGGAGACAGTTTTTATCATGACCGTGAGAAACAGACATGAGCGGGGTCCCCAAGCCCTGAGCTGCTTTTCTCTGTGTGTCAGGAGTCACGGCAGCAACCGCCACTGCTGAACTGGGATCCAAATACCGTGTGGTCATGGGATCCCGGGGGACCGGGGCCACGAGGTGGCACTTAATTGCCAAAGACAGCGTGGGCACGGCTGCGGTAGTGTGCAGCAGGCCGGGACAGCCCAGCTGGCCAAGCCCAGCGGAAGTGGCGGGGTGGCCTCAGCGTCCTAGAGAAGGAGACGGGCACCCCTGCACCCTTGCCTGCCTGTGAGTGGCAGCGCTCTAGGTCTGGGGACAGAGGTCTGACTCGTGTCACCCTCAAGGAGGCCCCAGTCTTCCAGCCGGAATCCGGGGTGAAGGGAGGGGCGATGACCCCCCCTGGAGGAAGCAGCTCCCTGAAGTGCCGGATATTTACACTGCGCGTCTCTCGTTCAACCTTCCGCAGAGGGCCCGTGGTGACTGTGACCTGGGGAAAGGGACATATGTGTACTTTTCAGAGGTTCGAGGACACTGGCTCTGAACTGACACTAATTCCTGGGGACCCGAAATGCCACTGTGGTTCACCCATCAGAACGGGGCTTATGAAGGCCGGTTGATCGATACTTTGTTCAGATCAGTCTCACGTTGGGCCCAGCGGGTCCCCAAACCCACCCAGTTCCAGAACGTGTAATCGGAGTGGACCTACGATGTGACTGCAAAATCTACACATCAGCGCTGGCCAGTGGGGTGAGGGCTATTAAGGTAGGAAAGACCGAGGAGGTGGGGTGGTGGCTAGAACTCCCTCTGCCCATGAAAAGCGCAAACCAAATAGTGATGCGATGTGTTTCTGGAGGAATCCGTGCCATCGAACTCGACAGACATTGGGTGGCCATCCCGCACACCCCCATTCGACGTACGTGTTTATGCCAAAGGCAGATGAGTCCTGGAGGATGACAGTGGACTGCCAGGTGGGACTCTAGTTACACTGCTGTTCTAGGTGTGACGTTTTCGCTTGAGCAAGTTAAACACCTACCCCGGTATCTAGCATGCAACCCTTGATCTGGCCAGTGCTTGCTCTCCGCGCCTGTTAGTAAGAAAAGCCAGATGCAGTTTCCTTCCCGCTGGCGAGGCCAGCAGCAGACCTCCCGTGGCCTACCCCAGGGGCATACCAGCCCTCCACCTCTCTGTCACAAAGTGGCACGGCAGGGACCTTGATCACCTTTCGCTTCAATGAGATATCGTGCCAGCCCATCTCGCTGGTGACATGATGCTGACTGGGCCCCGTGACTGAGAAGCACCGACTGTCCTAGATACGGTGGTGAGACTTCTATTGTGGCAGAGGCTGGAAAATGAAGTGTACAGGGGCCTTGCGCCTCGGTGACATTTCTAGGGGTGCGGCAGTATGGGAAATGCCAGGATACCCCTTCTGAGGAGAAGATACATCAGTGCATCTGGCTCCTCCTACAGCCAAACACAGGTCCACCAGGGCGTGATAGTCCCACCTATTGAGTGAGTGACCCAAATGATTTCTGTGAGACCGTTCTTGAATGCTGTATCTCTAGCCAATTCACTTTGAATTCTCTTTGCAAGAATATTTGTCACAAGCAAAGGGCCATGGAAAGACAGTGACAGGGACTCCTGGAGCACGCGTACTGAAATTCCTTAATCATGATATGTGACTGTCACAGTGTCCTAGTGACAGGGGCATCCCTCTCCTCTCGCCAGAACCGGTTTGCTTCCAGTCCGGGGTAAAAACGTAAGCTTTCCAGTAGCCCCTGTGTGACACCTTCCAAAGTTCCCTAATCTCTGGGTCCTCCCCCCGATGCCTACCACTGTATACCCCCTGACTTCCCAACGTGGCCCTGTGAGAGTCGAGGCACAGGAAGCAGAGACAAAATATGGGTCTGGCTATTACCATGGCTACGAGTAATAAATTACCTGATTGCCTTGTGTCTTTCTGCCAGAACTGGGGCAGGCTAACTCGTTGATTGCATAGAGAATAAATCTCGGAGCTTTCACAGTCCCTGACTTCAGAGTTTAGCAGATTATCAATTATGTTGAGCATCTTTTTATGTGCTTATCGGCTGTTTATTTATAGTCTTTGGGAAGTGTGTGTTCAAATTTTTTGCCCAATTAATAATTGAATTGTCTTAGCACTCATTTGTCGGAGTTTTAATATATTCTGGATATAAATAATTTGTTAAATACAAGTATTTTGAATATGTTCTCCCCATCTGGCCTGGAAAAAAAAATGAAATAAAATACAAAGAGGGTTAATACTCAGTAGAATGTACAGAAGTCAGTTTCTTCTAATCATGTATCAAAGAGAGTAACGGAAATCCAGACTGCACAATTCATCTGCCCAAGTCAAGAGATAAAGGAAGTTGAAAGAGGTTACGGTAAAATTGAACCCGGTCGAAACACACAAAGCATGATCCACCAGGGGCAGAATGCATCCCCTCTGTGATTGAGAAGAAGAAATCCACCTGCCCAGGGACCATAAAGAAACCAACTGCCCACCCCCCAACCCCCCGCCCTTGGCATAGGGGGCACGCAGAAGCGTTTAACATGATCCCAGTAAAAACGCCAAGTTCGATTCCTCTGGCATCAGTGCTTGGGTCTTCCAGGCCTCAAGCCTGCTGTTAGGTTTCCATGGCCTTTTCTGTTGATAAGAGCCACTGTGGAAATTTTCTATATCGCCGATGCTGAGCATCTTAAGTGTCAACCCAAAGATTTCATCATTTGAAACAGTAAGGAGCACTGGCATGATGCGGGAGGCCGGCTTCCAACGCCAGCAGGCGCCCCTGACCGCAGATGTGCACGCCGGTCCCCCGAGCTGCTCTGCCGTCCATGGTGAAGTGCGGGAGCATCGAGAGGTGATGACCATGTGTCAAGAGACATATCGTGAGCCGTCGCAGAAATGGCAGCCTCTCGTCTGTGGAGTCTCAATCTTCAGCGTGATAACAGGGAGAAAACTGTCACTAAACATAGCTTTAGGACAAGGCCAGTTACAGTCGAGTTGTGCATAAATTCATGTGGAATTGATTTGGCAGAGAAAGCACTGGTCGCACGTTTGGCGTTGTCACACACGTGGCCCTAGGTGTGTTTAACAGATGCACACCCAGGTAAATCTGACTTCCGGCCAGGGAAAACAGAGCCTAGGGCGGTGTGGCGGGCAGAGTAATGGCCCCCAGCAATGTCTACACCCCGATCCTCAGAACCCGTGACTGTGTTACTTTACTATACAAAAAGTGTGTAGATATGAGTAAGTTAAAGGTTTGAGATTGGGAGATTGCCCTGGATTCTTCAGGACGGTCCAGTGTAATCACAGGGCTTTTATAGGAGGGAGCGGGAGGGAGGAGGTAGGGAAAGGTCCGAAGATGGCGTCACTTCTGTCTTTGGGAACGGAAGTGGCCGGGAGGCCGGGATGCAGGTGGCTCCCGGAAGCCGCAAGGAATCGTGTTCCCTGTTTCAAGGGAAGGAACACGGATTCTCCCCTGGGGGCTCCACAAGGACGACAGCCCTGCCAACGCCCGGATTCGCGGCCCAGGGGCGAGATCTGTCTCAGACTCCGACCTCCGAGACTAAGAGAGTAAATGCACGTTGTGTGCCAGCGCTCGGCGTGGTGACCGGTCACAGCAGCGGTAGGCAGCCACCACGGACGGCACGTGGAGACCCTGGCGCAGTGGAAAGCTTTCACGTCCTGTCACACGTCCTTCCCGGTTGGAAGCTGAAACTGCGGGTGCACACTTTAGAGAAAAGGGCCCCAAAGTCTTGAGTATGTGTGCAGAGAGCTTCGCGATTCTGTTGCCCTCTGTGAAAAGGAAATCTAATTTTTAATCGGTCCTATGGGTCCTTGGAAAAGCCATCAGCTGAACGATGCCAGGACACCTTTGCTATACCAGAGGACATGCAACTGTAAAAGCACGTAATTCGCGCCTGTGTCAGAACCGGCAGCCCAGCCGAGCTCACAGGCTGTCGCATGCCCCCTCTCTTCAGCGTCTGTCTCACTGGCAGCTCAGTCTCCTTCACGTGGGAACGGTAGGGCGTCGTATGCTCTCCATTTCCGTTTTTGTCAATAACAAGTTATTTACTAATAACACACAAGGCTTGTAAGTGAGATATGTGGCTCTCAATAATTTTTTGTTTGACTAGGGAAATTTATCAGAATGAGGCAGATATGGATCAAACGGCATGAATGATTTTTAAACGCGAGACATGGTTTAGATGTAGACGTGTATATACTCTGCCGGGTGTTGATTCACATATCTCTTAGCTCATTCACTCCTCACGACCCTTTAGGCAGGAACTGTTTTTATACCCACTTCGCAGATGCGGAAGCTGAGGTGTAGAAGGTGAAGTCACGTGTCCGGCACCACACAGGAAGCCGTAGAGCCAAGTCGGCAGAGTCCCGGTGTTATGACTCCAGCACACTCTTTTAACTGCAAAGCCCCATTTGTCAACCCGAGTCATACAAGTCCCTCTTCCAGGGAACAGCTCACAGCATCTGACAGTCAGCTTAAATCACTTTCATTGTGATTCTACTTAAATGTGTAACACATAGGACTGGTGGTACGTTTCTGTCACAGTCTGCTCAGGCTTCAACAGCAGACGTGGACGCTCACGGTGTCAGCAGGATCGGTTTCACTCTGGGGCAGCCCTCCCAGGCTCGTAAACAGCCCCCTTCTTGCTGCGTCCCCACATGGCCTTTCCGTGCGGGGGTGCGTGTCCCTTTCTCTTTATATAAGGACACCAGTTCTCTTGGGTTAGGGTCCCACTTTTATGACCTTATCAACCTTAATCACCTCCCTGGAGGCCCCGTCTCCAAATATGGTCACAGTGGGCTGAGGGCTTCTACCCACAAATTTAGTAGGGCGACAGTTCATAACAACTTCTTACGCTTATGCAACTATAAAAGCGAAACTAATTCACAAAATATATACAAACATTTCCAAGCCAATAAAACCAACTACATTAATTTAGCGTGATGGATTTTTCCCCCCTAAAACTTAATTGTTGGCATTAAGTTTAATAGTAGCAAAATGGAACCTCAGCTCTGGTTCTGTTTGGATTCTGTCTGCTTTCTGACTTCTGTACCCGTTGTCCAAGATTCTTGTTCACCGAAGTATGTAGTAGAAGATGTCGTTAATAATCTCCAGACTTTGAGCAAAGGGGCTCAGGCAGACAGAGGAAGGGGGATAAAGGGAGAACGGAGGGAGAGAGGGAGGGAGGGAGCGGGGAGAGGGAGAGTCGGGCATTGCGTTTGAGGTGGTTATTATTTTGTAAGTGATTCAGCTCAAAATCATTGCCTCAATGTCCAGTCTTAGCTAAGTCATCCTATTTCTCACGCTTTAGTTTAATTTCTTGTAAAACATCGTCAAAGGTGTGGAAATGACATACTGGTGAGACTCTAAAAAAAAGTGTGAAATAGAGAAAATAACCGAAATAACCAATGATAAAGAATTCCTTAGATAAATCGTGATGGAAACATACATAAATACTACATGGGGATTTCGGTACAGAATAGTCACAGCGTGTAGGATGCCCAGGAACTATTAAGTGAAGAGTTACAAAGGTTACAAAGGGGTCTGGCAAACGTGAGCTCTGCGCACTCCAGCCGCGCTGGCCTTTTCCAGTTTCTCAGAGGAGCCGTAATCCCTCCACCACGGGGCCTTCTGGCCCCTTTCCTCAGCCAGCTGCTTTTTATTTTTACATCCCAGATCAAAGCCCGTCTCCCTTTGTGCACTTACTGAAGTTTGTAATTATATGCCTCAGGAGCATGGTAGTAGTTTTTCTTACCATCCGTGCCCTAGACTATGAATTCTACAAGGACAGAGAATTGTCAGCTTTTGCTCACCATTGCATTGTAATCAATATTTATGGAATGAGCCATAAAAAATATTTTGCATCCATAAAAAAAATTACCTTAAAATTACCTTATTTCAAATTGATTATACACAATGGGACAAAGTTGTCCCGATTGACAGAGGGGATAATTCCCTGCTGTTAAAGGACCTCGAAGTCGTGACATGAAAGTCTGCTCGTAGTGGAGCGCGGAGGTGGGAGTCACACCTGGGGTTACGCAGGTGCCCTATTAGGGTGGTAGAATCGTGACATTTTAAAGTTCCAGTCATGTCATTTCATGACAGATCTCAGGCCCGAGACACGAGGTGAGCCCCCGGGTCGCACTGTGAGGCCAGCGCTGGGGCCGCATGGCCCAGTGCTCAGAGCGACTCCATGTGCAGGAGCAGTCACGCCGGTCCCCGCTGAGAGATCGGCAGAACCGAGCCGAGGAATGTCAGGAAGGGAAAGCGGTGAACAGACGCTCTGGGTTTAGAAATGTCTAGAGCTGACTCATAGGCTGGCATGCAAGGAAGCCCCACGTACCACAGGGCAGCCTCAGAATATGCCACGTGAGCGGACGACAGAGCCACATGCTCTTCTTGGTGGGGGTGAAAGGGCTCAGGGACGAGATGAACGAACCCTGGAGCCAGACTGTCTGGGGTCAAAACCTAGCTCCGCCCCCGCCCCCCCCAGCTGTGTAACCTGCACCTGTGGCTACTTAATCTCTCTGTGCCTCTGTAGCCCCCGGTGCGCTTGGGGGAACCAGTGAGCCCACCCCAGAGGGCTGCTGTGAGGGTCAGGATGCCGCGGACACTCTGAGCAGCGCCCAGCACAGCGAGCTGTCCTTGCGTTGGGACAAGCCAGTCCCTCTCAGCAGAGAGCACTGCCCGCACTCGCCGGCCCTGATGAGACGCAGACGGCCCACCTCCGTGTCTGCAGCTCGTAATCTCGCCCTCTGCCCACGCCCGCCCCTGCCTGGTGGTGGCTCTCCTGTCAAAGTAGGTCCCTCCGCTGAGCTCCGGACTCCACTTCCCCAGGACGGCCGATCGTCACCCATCATCCTCCCTCTGCACTGACCATTCTCATCGCAGACATTCCCAAGACTTCCATCTTAAAATACAAACTCCCTCAGGCCCCGTGTCCGCCCTCCCCCACGCTGCTTTCCCTTGTCTTTAAAATAGTTCATAAAAAGAACTATAGACCTCCCAAAATTGTTCAGAATTTCAGCAATCTCAACGCCCATTCTTCCCCACTCACTGGGAGTCAAGGTCACTTCCATGCTGCTGAAATCACGTGGTCACTTCTCTGTCCTCTCTTAAGGGGCCTCTGGGCACCATGGGACCCATTTGGTCACGCGCTTCTCGTGGTGTCCCCGCCGCCTCGCTGGCTCCGTTTGTCCCTCTCCCTGCCCGTGCTTGTGCAGCCTGGCGTTTCTCAAACCGTTCAAAGTACTGACGAGTCCTGAGTTCCGTCTCCAGCCCCGACTTCTCTACGGAGCTTGACCTCATCTGCCGCTTGTCTGACATCGCCTGGCTGCCGGCACCAACCTTGATGACAGCTCGCCACAGTCTGGACACGGGCTTGCCCTCCTCAGACTTGCCAGACTTGCCTCCGCTTTGGCGGGTCCCTCTGCCGAGGACGCCCAGAGCATCGTCTGACTCTTCCAGTCCAGCTGGGTCTTCGCTCCGCCCAGAGTGGTCCCCAACCCCACCTGCGTCTCCATCACGGGACCCTATCCTTAGCGCCTTTAGAGTAGTTCTCGTTATCACAAGTCATCTTGTTCATTAATTTTACAGTTTATTTTATGTCCCTTACTCCCTCCAGAAATGTAAATGTCTTTAAAGTGAAACATGTTCTAAAAGACAATGTCAGAAACAAAGCCTTCACTTTCTCCACAGGAAGAAA
>NW_011889228.1:27412-29387 GCF_000151845.1 Pteropus vampyrus | reverse complement strand
AGTAGTTCTCGTTATCACAAGTCATCTTGTTCATTAATTTTACAGTTTATTTTATGTCCCTTACTCCCTCCAGAAATGTAAATGTCTTTAAAGTGAAACATGTTCTAAAAGACAATGTCAGAAACAAAGCCTTCACTTTCTCCACAGGAAGAAAACGCATTTTGCAGGTGACGCATTTGTGAAATGCTTGACCGGAAAGCAGGAGCCCTGTGTGCCAGGCGTCCAGAGACGCCAGCGATGGCCTGATGGACAGGACAGACGAGGGGCATTCTAGACTGTCCGTCAGTTTCAGTATCAAACAGTGGCTGTTTGATACCGAACAGTTGCTGAATGAATCCATTCATTTTACTTCCCAGAAATTACATCTCTGATTATAAATGGAAGACAGTAGAAGCATTCTCATAAACGTCTGCCCTATTGTTAGTTTTTGAGGAAAAATACATAAATACGGATAATGGACGTGGATGTGGAAGCACAAAGATATTCAGTAAACCAGGACATTCAGAGGCAGTGATGTTGACAGACCTGAGTGTCCCCTGCGGGCTAGCTTCCTGTCGTTTTATGCCCCCAGTCTGTGAAGGCTGTGTTCATATCCGGGTTTCTGACTTAACGTAAAAAATCTCGCAGTCAGACAGCTTGCTTTGGCTGTAGAAGCAGAAGTAGCTTAAAAGCAAAAATAGCATTCCGATGACCCCACACGTAACTCCTCGATGTCCGCAGCCCTAGGGCAGAAATCATCCTTGGAAGTAAATTCCTATTAAAAAGACAAAGGAAATGCAAATGGGACAATATCTGCCCTGGAAATTTCAGATTCAAAACTTAGTTCTTAAGATGTGAACTCTACGGCAATCAGTTCCGAAACAGTATCTCCCATCCATCATGTGATACAGACCATGGTTTTACAGACTTTGCATAAACATGTCTTCAACGTCTCATGGTTTCCTTGTGAAAGGATAGCTTTCATCAGTTTTTCTCTCTGGAAACTGTTTACTGAGCTGCCAGCTTTTTCCTGATTTCACTCATTCCTTTTCCCCACATCCCTCCGCACACCCACTGGATTAAAGAATCCATTTAAGGGATCAGAACCTGTTATTGGTCGCTAGGCTAACGTAGTTCCGAAAGTAAACATAATTCACAGACGCCTAGGAGCCCGGAGGAGGAGCTCGGGGTCAGCAGAAGGCACTATAGGAACAGAAGAAGCTCAGCGTGTGTCTTCATGCACAGACGCTGGTTCGATCCTGTCAGATGAACCTGTTTTCCCGGGGTGACGACTGCGGGGGCAGGTATAGGAGAAACTGAAGACCGTCCTCCACCAGGTGGGCAGCCAGGCCCTCCAGGAGTAGTGTTAGAGGTGCCGATGGTAGTAGCCGCGACAGCAGTCCAGCCGTGACAATAATTTTGACGTCCTCAGCAGCCGCTTGTCAGGGTGCCTCTCACCCAGCAGGTGGTCCCTGGTCCCTGCCTTGGACAGACCACGAAATCTACGTGCAGAAAAGTGATTGCATTGTTTTCAGGTGTCGCTGAAAACTCCCCAGTCCTGTATTTTCTAATTTGGAAAAATGGTAAATACTGTCGCATCGCTTGGGAAAGGAGTCCAATCTAAGCTACAAGAAAAATACGTCGTTAAAAAGCACACGCGTAGGTACGCTTGGTGGTTTGGTTTTAAACCCGTGCTTGATTATAAAGGCATTGCAAACAGAGTTAATGAATAGCAGTTTTTATTTTCAAAAAAAAAAGAGAGAGAGAGAGAGAGAAGGCAAGTATGTTACTGCACCAAAATTAGTTTGGCATATCAAAATCAAATTTTAGGCAAATACCTTTAGAGTACTGAATTATAGTATTAAAACATGAAAAGACAGTACTTTTTATAAAGTAATATTGAATGTGTTCAATTACTATATATTGAAGATATGATTTGAAAATTAGAGCTGTTTTGAAATACTGTGTTCAAATTCCATTCTTTAAGAACTCGGGA
>NW_011889228.1:23066-26377 GCF_000151845.1 Pteropus vampyrus | reverse complement strand
AGTGTTTGTGGAATGACACGGGGACCTGGTGGGACAGGTAGGCCTCGGGGTAGTCCACGGGCCGGGCCTGCGGGGAGAGCAGAGTGTCACGCCGCTGCTCAGCCAGGCCAGTCTGGCCCCGAGCGGCGGCGGGGCGCGTGACCCGAGGGCATTCCTTCAGACGGGACACTGCGACGGGCAGCAAAGAGTGAGGAGGACCCTCTTCCCACCAAAAGCTTCCCTCTCTCTGTAGACTCTGCTTCTGCGTCTCCAGGGACTTTAACCTCCCCAATGTGGCACCTTCGTGTCCACCGTCACGCCTCTGGGACCTGAACCGTGGGGGACGAGTGTAAAAGGCTTTCCCCGGAAAGGCACTAAGTTGCTGTCGTGACCGGTGGAATGGCAGAAAAGACTGCCACTTCCCGGGCTGTCTAAAGGAACTCTGGCCAGGCGGGCCGTGCGGGGTGGGGCAGGCCTCCTCGGGTCCCTTCACCTGTCCCCTGCCGACGTGTCATTAGGAGGATGTCCTCCAGAGGCGGGATTGTGGCACTCGGCAGGGAGAAGGGTGAAGCGACTCGCATGCTCCTCCCACCTAAATGACTCGTCTGGCCCCAGAAGTGTGAGAGGGCATGTCGAGTGACGTGAACGCCGTGCAAGAGGGCCTCAGAAGCGTCTGCATCACCTTCACTTCGAAATTCTCTACACTTAAGATGTGAAATGTAAGCAGAGTCAGATGCAGCCGACATCGACAAGACCGGAGAAGTAGCCCGCAAGGTTCGGAACCGTCAGCGGAACCGTTTGCTCTACACAGAGCATTCGTGGTCTCTCCACGCTCACCTTGTTTACAAACTCACACAGCTCAGACGTGTTACGGTAACTCGCTGGCTTGTCAATTCTAAAAGTCTTGACTTTAGTGAAACTAGATAGGATACGCTTTAAAAAACAAGTCTTCTCTCGGCTGATATTTTATTACATTCTGCTTAAATTTTTGGTATGCATATTTAAATAACTTTCTGGAGTGGTTCTCATAATACCTTCATTAAATTTTATTTCCTCCGGTCCTTGAAACACCCTTGCAAGACAGGGTATCGTGGCTCATCCCCCACTTATCGATGAGACACCAGAGCTCACAGGAGTCACAACCCCCCTGGGCAGCATGGCTCACAGATGCTGGAGTGGGGCTGCCCTCAGCCCCAGGCCCGGCACATCAGTGTGGCTTTGGGCACCCTGGCCTCCTTGGGAGACCTCAGTCAGGGGCGGCACACTTCTCAGATGAGGGTCCAGACAATACCACCTGTGAGGAAGCCTTCAAAACAGTGTAGGGAGCTTCGTACTGGCCATTGTGTGGCCCTTTAAAAATGCTAGGTGCCCATGGGGTTAAAATTTTAAGAAGACAATTTTAAAGGAAAAGACAGTGAGACAGAGTCAATAAAGGTAGTGGAATAAAGTCTAACTGAATTGGGAACGTTCTGGCTTTTCGCTGAGGGAATCCATGTTACGTGTGTTGGTGGGCAAGGCCCTCTGAGAGTCTGCCGCCAGGAAGAAAACCTAGGAGAAACATATTCAGTTCCCTTCTCAGGAAATTCCACAATGGCCTCAGAAGAAAGGGAAGCGATGCACACTGCCACACCCATTAGTGGCGTATAGTTTTAAAAAGACAGAGAGCCACGTGCCCTAGAAACTTTGTTTTTAAAAAGGGGCATGTTAGGGTAGGTACTCCTTCCTCGAAGCCCCCTTCGGAGCCCATAATTTCAGCGCAACCTTCCCTGACTCCAAAGGGAAGGCAGGCAGGTGCCCCAGGCGGCTCTGCATCTGAGACGGCTCTGGACGCCCACGCTGTCTCTAACCCATCAGGAATCCGCCATTCTTCCTCAGGATGAACTAATGCTCCGTGTGGATGAGCGTGCACACCTTACAAATGGCAGGAACACCCGATCAGCGCACGCTGCGTAAGGGGCTCAGGGATGGGAAGACACCGCCGTGCCTGCTGGGGCAGGGGGCTGAAGCACATTTTACGATTTCAGAAAGGTTTAAAATTTATTATGTGAATTAGAGAAATCGAGAGTTTGAAAATGTGGGAAACAAAATTTTTTAAAAGTTCCCTTCAAAGCACGTTTAAAGATTTTTTTTTTTTTACCAATGTATTCTTTCCCTAAGCGAAAAAGGCTGCCATAAAAATCTAAGACTGTCATACTAACAGTGATAAATTATTTCTCTTATACACCAAAAGTGTCCATCCCCCTTCCATTTCGATGAGCGAAACATGGGACGGAGCAAGGGAGAGAGCGAGAAGGAATAACTCGCTTTTCTCCGTCTTCGTAACACGACACACATGCTTAAAACGGCTGAGAGCACTCGAGGTAGTAAAAGATGGATCGGTACCTTCTGACTGTACCGGAAGGATGCTTCTCATACATTTATCATCAGAGGTCTATCTGCATCCTCCCTTGCGGTCCCGTGGAATGCAGAAGTGGACTCTGCCTTTCTCGACAACGCAAACACCTCCGGTGCTTCATTCACGCTATTTTCTATAGTGCTGTTTCTGTCGTGCCCAATTCTCTACGTCGCTATGATGGTTACTGCTGCCGGTTACGCAATAAAGCATGAAAACTATATTTTCAACATGAGGGAGGGCACTAAAAACACACATGTATTCATTTCAAATTTCAAAAAACTTTGAATGTTTTGCAGAAAAGCATTAAATGGGTGTGGGCTCTCGTTTTTTTTTTAGTGCAAGTATATCTGCTTTTATTCTTACAATATCGGAATGTTCACTGACCCGATTCTTCAAAAAATTATTAAAAATAGTGTAGAAGAATTTCCTTCTCCATCCCCAAACTGCAACATGCTGAAGCTGTTAGCACTAAGTACCCCAGGAAGCGTCCTGTCCTCTCTTTTCGGTGACCCCCCGAAAATATGCTTATTGAGCTTCTGTGAAATTTAATAAAGTTTATCCAGTCAGTTTAATAGCATCCAAAGTGGGGTAAGTCCAATCAAAAGGCAGTCGATGGACAGTATGAAAACGGAGGGCAGTGTAGAGTCGCGTACATTTGGTGGCCCGCAGGACAGCATGAGGTCAGTCCTGTCCGTTTCTAGATGTCATCTAATAATTTTTAAATGCCATCAATTTTTTAACTCATAAGAAAGGAAAAAACGGACAGCTTTTCCCTGGTCCCACACCGCAAGGATGCCGGTCAAACACCATTTCGCTTTCTAGGTGTTTCTGCCTTCCATCCTCACGCTGTTCAGCACCAACCCCCTGGGCAAAGCGTGGGGCAGGGACGCCCGCGGAGCCCGTCTACGATGGACTCTGGAAGGACACGGGAAGCGGG
>NW_011889228.1:20383-23016 GCF_000151845.1 Pteropus vampyrus | reverse complement strand
CATCCCCCTTCCATTTCGATGAGCGAAACATGGGACGGAGCAAGGGAGAGAGCGAGAAGGAATAACTCGCTTTTCTCCGTCTTCGTAACACGACACACATGCTTAAAACGGCTGAGAGCACTCGAGGTAGTAAAAGATGGATCGGTACCTTCTGACTGTACCGGAAGGATGCTTCTCATACATTTATCATCAGAGGTCTATCTGCATCCTCCCTTGCGGTCCCGTGGAATGCAGAAGTGGACTCTGCCTTTCTCGACAACGCAAACACCTCCGGTGCTTCATTCACGCTATTTTCTATAGTGCTATTTCTGTCGTGCCCAATTCTCTACGTCGCTATGATAGTTACTGCTGCCGGTTACGCAATAAAGCATGAAAACTGTATTTTCAACATGAGGGAGGGCACTAAAAACACACATGTATTCATTTCAAATTTCAAAAAACTTTGAATGTTTTGCAGAAAAGCATTAAATGGGTGTGGGCTCTCGTTTTTTTTTTAGTGCAAGTATATCTGCTTTTATTCTTACAATATCGGAATGTTCACTGACCCGATTCTTCAAAAAATTATTAAAAATAGTGTAGAAGAATTTCCTTCTCCATCCCCAAACTGCAACATGCTGAAGCTGTTAGCACTAAGTACCCCAGGAAGCGTCCTGTCCTCTCTTTTCGGTGACCCCCCGAAAATATGCTTATTGAGCTTCTGTGAAATTTAATAAAGTTTATCCAGTCAGTTTAATAGCATCCAAAGTGGGGTAAGTCCAATCAAAAGGCAGTCGATGGACAGTATGAAAACGGAGGGCAGTGTAGAGTCGCGTACATTTGGTGGCCCGCAGGACAGCATGAGGTCAGTCCTGGCCGTTTCTAGATGTCATCTAATAATTTTTAAATGCCATCAATTTTTTAACTCATAAGAAAGGAAAAAACGGACAGCTTTTCCCTGGTCCCACACCGCAAGGATGCCGGTCAAACACCATTTCGCTTTCTAGGTGTTTCTGCCTTCCATCCTCACGCTGTTCAGCACCAACCCCCTGGGCAAAGCGTGGGGCAGGGACGCCCGCGGAGCCCGTCTACGATGGACTCTGGAAGGACACGGGAAGCGGGGCCCCCAGTGAGCAGAGAGCCGCCCTCCTTCCGGGCGCGGCGCCGGCCCCTCACCTGGTGGAAGAGGGGGCTGTGCGTCACGGGGATCCCCAGCCCGCTGGAGCACATGCCCAGCACCATGTCGTCCGGGGCGTCGTTGCTGTGGCAGCGGCACTGGCTGCCGAGCAGTCTCCTGACGGCCTCTCTGCTGAAGACCATCCTGGGGGAGGCAGAGCGGACGCGTTAGAGCCTCTCCTCCCGGTCGCTGACCCCCGCGTCGGGGAGCCCTGGGGAGAGCGCCCCGTGCTCGCTGCACAAGGAGAGCCACTCTCCTCTCCTCCGCGACGCGACAGGCAGCGTCGCTTCCTTACGCACCTGCCGCTCACGGTGCGGTGCGCGTCCCCGGCTGCGACGCGGCCGGAGACTGGACCGAGCTTAGCTCCTGTCCTCCCACCCCCCAGTGAGACCAGCAGGGAGACGGGCACAGACACACGCGCCTCGCACGGGACGCACCGTGAGACCAACTCTAACTGCAAAGCCACGCCCTGTCCAAGTCTAGAAGCTTCCATGCGGCGATTTTGAGAAAGAGAAAACAGAGAGGTGGGGGGAGAAAGAGACTGGTTTGCCGCATGGAGCCCTGACGGCCCGTGACCTGCTGTGCTGGGTCCTTCCTGGAGGGACTCTGTAGAGGAGGGGATGGTGGGCGGCCGCAGGCCGCAGCGGGGCCTCGGTGGCGGTCCCACGGCAGTGGCGAGGAGCCAGTCCCGGGTCCAGCTCGCATGCAGCGCTGTGACGGACAGCAGCAGCCGCACAGTCCCCACGATGGGCTCCGGAAAACGGCACTTGTCTCAGGGGCAGTAGCAGCTGCCTGTGGTGAAGCCACCCGCTCTGGGGACAGCCACCTGCTCCCTTTCACCCCTCCTGTCCTCTCCGCGTCTGCACCAAGTTCTTTAACACACAGACTGGTTTCCGGTCCGAGTGAATGGACCTCCTCACATCGTGAACCCAGTCGCTGATAGGGCTGAAGGGACCGAGATGGTCCACAAGTTCATCCCCAATAAGCCTTGGCTCCCTTGAAGGCAAAACTGTCTAAAACGTACCCAAATATTCCCCCCGCCAAATACAGGGCCTCGCACACAGCGCTCGGCAGAGCCGGACGCACCAGACACGTGAGAACGAGGTGCCGCTGCAGAGCGCTCCCCGAGGCAGCAGCAGGCGTGTGGCTCGGTCGGGTGGCGGGGGACAGAGAGCCTGGCATGCTGACCCCGCGCTCGGCTGGGCCCAGTGCAGGGCAGTTTCACCAGCGCGCGTGGCCGGACGCCCCGCCCTTGCTAAGACACCCGATGGAACGCGGCCAGGCAGGACCGAGCAGCAGCCCCTCGCCTGGGGTCACGTGGGGAGCGTGGCTGTGCCAGCGGCCTCGGCGGAAACTACAGGCGTGACCGCCACTAACCGGCCTCCTCGGAAGTCCGGTGCCCTCCCGCGACCCCTGGTGTGGCCGCGTCTTTCTCTGGCTGGTCTAACGGACACTCCCCGGGGAAGGGCCTGGCGAGGGG
>NW_011889228.1:4847-19643 GCF_000151845.1 Pteropus vampyrus | reverse complement strand
ACCGAGATGGTCCACAAGTTCATCCCCAATAAGCCTTGGCTCCCTTGAAGGCAAAACTGTCTAAAACGTACCCAAATATTCCCCCCGCCAAATACAGGGCCTCGCACACAGCGCTCGGCAGAGCCGGACGCACCAGACACGTGAGAACAAGGTGCCGCTGCAGAGCGCTCCCCGAGGCAGCAGCAGGCGTGTGGCTCGGTCGGGTGGCGGGGGACAGAGAGCCCGGCATGCTGACCCCGCGCTCGGCTGGGCCCAGTGCAGGGCAGTTTCACCAGCGCGCGTGGCCGGACGCCCCACCCTTGCTAAGACACCCGATGGAACGCGGCCAGGCAGGACCGAGCAGCAGCCCCTCGCCTGGGGTCACGCGGGGAGCGTGGCTGTGCCAGCGGCCTCGGCGGAAACTGCAGGCGTGATCGCCACTAACCGGCCTCCTCGGAAGTCCGGTGCCCTCCCGCAACCCCGGGTGTGGCCGCGTCTTTCTCTGGCTGGTCTAACGGACACTCCCCGGGGAAGGGCCTGGCGAGGGGACACGCAGCGGCTGTGGACAGGCGGCCCCCCTCTGACGCCACTTCAAGGAAAAGCCCCTCGGCACACTCGTGGCATCCGAGCGGAGCTGCGGTCTCGTTTGTCAAGGCAATTTACATAGAAACACTTTCTCGTTTTCTTTTGCCAGCAACTGGGAAAGCAAGAAAGAGGAGGAAGGCCTTTTATTTCGGCCTACTCTCTAGAAAATTAACTTTACAGGAAGATAAAATGTAAGCGTGAAATATTTATTAGTTAATAAGCACTTCTATCTGTGCCTACTCGCACAGGACATTCACTATCCGCATAAACGAAGTACACACGAGCCTTCAATAGCTTTGGGTTGTTCGCACGCTGATGGGGTCTTTCGAGACAAAGTTGGCCCCAAAATGGAAAACTGCCACTTACGTCAGAGTATGTCTCCTCCGCCTGCCAATGTTTAAATATTAAAAAGATGCTGAAAGGTTCTGTGATTTCCTTTTATACACAATATGTTAATATTAAAAATAAGAAAAACGGGAGGCAGGGACTTGCCCAGGGACGCGGCACCAAGTCAAGGACACACGGGGAAGTGCCTCGGAAGCGTGCCTGTCCCCCCCCCCGCTGGCCCCCAGCACGGGGAAGGCCAGGGTGTGGCCCCTATGGGAACCACGGGCCGGCCTGTCCTGAAAAGAATATGACATCCTGACCACAGCTCCCTCCCTACCCAGACAGGCATAAATCAGTATTTTTGAGAAAGAAAACAGTAATCGGACCAATTGTCCCCAAAGCTCCAAGGAGTGAGCACGAAGTGAAGACAGACACCTGGAATCAAACAGCGCATGGGTCTCATCCCAAACAGCACAGAACTCTGCGAATGTCGTCGGAGCACGCACTCCCGTGCTCTGCCCCATGGGTCAGAGGGGTTGGGGTCGATCCGACCTTGAACCACAGTGAGGAAGCGCAGGCCTCCGAGCAGGAGTGGGAGGAGACCGGGTGTGCTTTGAGAAAGGTCTGTGACGGTGGCTTGGACAGCGGCTGGAGGAGGAGTGGCCCCAGGCTGTGTGGCAGGGACACACCGCACAGGAGGTGGTGGCGACCTGAGCTGCCAGCGGCTCGAAGCTCTTCCCCACAGAGAGCTTGGCACCCCTTGGCCTCACCCCGGCAACCCCCTCAGACCTGGCGGACCCCAATCTCCCGTTGCCAGTGACCTCATATCAGTGCGTGCCACTGCTCAACAGACCGGTACCCTGCTGGGCCTGGTCACCACTGTGAGAGCCACCTCCACACCACGTCACACAGGCCACCAAACTGGCAAGACCAAAAGGGAGCGCCCGGAGCGTGACCCTCGAGCACCCGCAGTAGGAAGCGTTCTAGTCTAGGGGACAGCGGAGTAAAATAAAACACAAAGCCCCAGCCCCTTGAGGCTCACGGGCCACGGCTCCAGCACGCAGCTGACACCCTGCACGCAGCTGACACCCTGCATGCAGCTGACACCTCGCACGCGCCTGACACCCTGAACGCACTTGACACATGCATATAGCTGACACCCTGCACACACCTGACACCCCACATGCACCTGACACCCCTCACATGCCTGACACCCCTCACGTGCCTGACACCTCGCACCCGCCTGACAGCCCACACGCAGGTGACACCCGCATGCAACTGACACCGACACACACTTGGCACTTGACACGTGCATATAGCTGACACTCCGCACGCAGCTGACACCAGCACGCAGCCGACACCCACACGCAGCCGACACCTGCACGCGGCCGACACCCAGCATGCAGCTGACACCCCACACACAGCTGACACCCGCATGTAGCTGACACCCACACGCACTTGACATGTGCATATAGCTGACACCCCGCACGCAGCCGACACCCCACACACAGCTGCGGGAGGAATTCAAGGGGCGCTGAACGCAGGCCTCCCGGAGCCCCACGGCACTGACTGCAGGGTGACAGGAAGGACTGGGCACGCCACTGACCGCCCACGTAAAGCGGGTTACAACCCCTCCCAGTGAGAGATCAGGCTTCCATTTAAAATCATTTGATTTTTAACTGTCATTTGAAACCTATAGCACAAACCTCACTTAATTGCTGAGTCTAAACTTCTACACTAGCCTTTTCGCAGTTGTTGACTTGTAAGCACCGGATAAAGTCTAATGACTTAGTTTCTGAAAACATAACCTACGTCCAACTTATTTTTTTCATTTAAACAGACGATCAAAACTAACGGGCTGCCCAGAAGCGATCACGACTCACAGGGGCGTTTGCAGCAACCACCCTGACACGCAGTCTGTGCCGTCTCTTCAAGGGGAAAAATGTTATCTTCTGACTGACGGCTCTGTCCACACTGGGCAGATTCACGGTCACCGTCCTCCTGGACGGACCGCTGCCGTCGGAGCACGTGTGTGCACAGTGACCCGCCCCCCCACCAAGGCCCAGCCCCCACCCGGCCGGCAGCGTGCCCAGGGAGCCCCCCCAGGCCATGCCCCTCATTACCCGCCGCCGCCCGTGACGTAGCTGTAGCCGCCGGCGCCCAGTCCGTAGCCGTAACGTTCTCCCAGGAGCACGGGGCCATCCGCGTCGTAGCAGCTGAGCAGGCGCTGGAGCCGCGGGATGCTAGGGGTCCAGAGGGGACGGAAGTGGCAGCTCGTGAGCGCTTCGTGGTTCCCACGCCCACTGGTTACACAGTAGGGTACGGGGCTGCGATCACGTAGAGGTGGAATCCCAGCGAGTTACAGAAGCGGGTTTTTAAAAAAACACTGGCGAACACTTGACGTTACTGAAAACAGAAATTGAGAACCAAGGGGCCTCCTCCTGGGTTTAAGGGGCCCTGGCAGCCCTGGCTGCCCAGGGTGGGCTGGCAGTTTGTGAAGGCAAGGCAGTGTGGCCCCAGCCCTACAGAGCCCACCTCCGCCAGGCCCCAGGGAGTGTCAACTAATCGCCACATCACCCCAGATGCACTTGGTGTCTGTCTGAATTCTTGACAGTCAAGGAGCTTTGGAGGTACAGACGAGGCCCACGTCAGGCACGTGACTGGCAGGCAAGGAAGGGAATTTGGACAGTGACACCCCTTAGGTTTCCCTGGAGTAAGGCCACCCTGGTCTGTGGCCTTTCGTGTCTACTTGTTTACAGCCCCCGGCCCTGGGAGTTGTCAGCAGTGATAGCTGACAAAGCACAGCGAGGACATTCAAGGGCTAGTCAGAAAAACGTCTGTGACTGTAGCTGCCGTAGGATGAAGAAAAGATTTTGTAGGAAGATAAAATCTAGAAGTCACTTTTTAAAGGCGACACAGAGGTTGGTGTGAAGAAAGCCGAGTTCTTCCACGTGTTAAGAGCTGACCCTACTTTCAAACACCTTCTAACGCTCTCCCAGCCCTCCTTCTAAGCCAGGCTTTCCAGGGCACCCCGCCCGGCCCCAGGCTCCCTGTGAGGCTTATCGGGTCTGCTCCACGGGCATCACGCATCTCCAGGCAACAGACACGCGAACAAACACTTCTCTAAATTATCGATCGTGACTTCTTTTCTCGTGAAGCAATATTAAATCTAGAACCTAGCATTCCAGTGTCTCACTCTTCCTCTCTCGGGGCGGGCGGAGTCATGAGCAGACAAAGCACGGACATCCAGGAAGAGGCCCCTTGTCCACGCAAGCCCACGCAGCTGACAGAAACATCCCAGCCCTCGGGCCAAGGCTGAGAGTGAAGCACACGCATTCGCTGCACGGAGTACGTCTCCTCCGTGTGGTGCTGAGAGAGTCTGCAGGTCCGCGGGCCGGGTTCGCCTCTGAAGGTCAAGGTCTCTGACAATGTTGACAGCTCTGAACGGCAGGAAAACGACCCAGTCTGGCACACAAGTTACACGGCCTAGGCACCTAACTTGGAGTCAGTCTCGAAATCTGTCTAACAAACAGCTCCGCAGGGGAGGCTGGGACTGCGGGGGTTCCTGCCAGACACCCCTCAGTCACAGAGAATGAGGCTCCCAAGGAAACGGCAGCCTCTGGTCGGCAACAGCCTCTAAAAGCCCAAATCCTCTGGGGCAAAGTTATATCCACAACCCCGCGTGTTGTGAATCATCAGCTCAACCTCAACCTCCGATTTCTGAGGTTAAAACGACAGAGGTGGTGTCTCTTCGGGGCGTCTCTTCCTGACGGCATCAACCGCCTGCATATTCACAGCAGCATGTTAAAGCTGAAGAAACAAACTGAGTCTAAAAACTATCACACACTTCATATTCGCTAAAAACTGTGGCTGAGGCCAACAGGTCTCTAGCTCTGTCCAAGTGGACACCCCAAATCCTGCAGTTGTTCATCCTTGCGACTTCAGAACAGTTAGGGGGTTCCTGGTGATCAAGGATGATGTCAGAGCATCGAAAGGAAAAGGTGACAAGGTTCGAACTCAGAGACACATTTAAGACATCACTGAACAGCTAGAGATTTTTGCCAGTGAAATGGGGAAAAAAAGGAAAGCTACGCGAACAGCTGGCGGAACTTCCAGGCGGAGTAAATGTCCCGAAGACGGTTGCCACTCGTGATACAGTCGCAGATGCGGTCCCACCGCACGAGACGCCGCTGACGACGCCATCCTCAGAGGTGGCCGCATGGCTTGGATGCTCACAGTCAAGCCCGGGGCTCACCGAGCTTCTTGGATCTATTTACCATTTTCATCAAATTTGGAAAATATCTCTTTAAATATCTGTCATGTGCCCCTTCTCTTTGGGAGATTCCAATGACATATATACAAAGACACCAGGAATTGTCCCACAGCTCAGGGACGCTCTGTTCATTTTTTCTCTGTGTTTCATTTGGACAGTTCCTGTGGCAGTGTCCTCAAGGTCGCTGACACTTTCTTCTGCAAAGTCTGATTTGTGTTATTCCCATTCAGCAGGTTTTCCACCTCAGACAATTTAGTTTTCATCTCTAGAAGTCCGATTTCAGGCTCTTATACACCTCGCATGCCTCTTTTTTGAACATAAGGGATGCAGTTATAATAACTATTTGTAACAGCTTAATAACTGCTAATTCTAACATTGTATCAGCTCTGGGACAATTTCATTCAACTGTTTTCTCTTGGTTGCGGGTGAATTTTCCTGCTGCTTTGCGTGTCTGGTGACTTTCCAGGCGTTGTGACTCTCACTTTGTTGGGTGCTGGATATTTCGGTATTTCTACAAACCTTTTCGAGCTTTGTTCTCAGAAACAGTCTGGTCTTTCAGATCTTGCTTTTAAGATCCATCAGGCAGGACAGGAGCCATGCTCAGCCCACGGCGAGCTGTGTGCCACCACCACAGTGGGCCCCTCTACAGGCTCCGCCCGCTGCCCGTGACGCCGGGCTGTCCCGGGCTGGCTGGAGTGAGCAGGCCCCGTGCTCGGCCCCGTGCATGTCAGGCACCATTCGTTCCTGTCGTTTGGCTGGTCCCCTCCCCAGCCTCTGGGGACTCTGTCTCTCATATCAGTCTATGCCTAGGGGCGCCTCCATGGGTCCCCCGTGCTCTTTCTGACAGCTCTGTCCTGCACACCGACGGCTTCAGTCTCCCGGCCTCTTGGCTTCATCTCTTCAACTCCAGAGCCGGCCCGGCAGCCCTCCCTGAACAGTGACTGGGACACCTCAGGGCGGTCAGCTGGGCCAGCTGTGGGACTCACCTCACTTGCTTCATGTGTCCTCATAAATCAGTGTCCTTTGTTGCCTAAAGCCCAGGATCTTAAAATCCCCGTTTTATGTGTAGTTGCCCATTTGGGGGGTTGTTTCAGGTGTGAGAGTAAATCCAGTCCCTGTCACCCCACCGTGGCCAGAAGCAGAAGGACCCATCAGTTTCAAAATGTGGATATGTGTAGAATCTCAAGCCACCCTAGGGTAAGAATGTCGCCTACCTTATTAACGTGTCATCATCCACAATGACTAACCACGCTATCTTGTCATGGCTGAGATTCAAAAATCTCTCCAAAATGGCAAATGTCTTTCCACAATGACCTAAGAAAAGCGAGAAGAAAACGTACGATGTATTATTTTCTTTAAAATCCATTGAACTCATTTTAAAACATTTTTGTGAGTTCTAAAGTTTTACAAGTAGAAGCTTACATGCACCTGCAATGTACCTTAATAGTCTGAAATTTGGGTAATTAGCCTTTTCTAATGTTCACAGACGTAGTGAACCGGGGAAGGTTTAGAGATGGCGAAGCCTGAGCCATTCACGTCACACGTGACGAAATGCAGGTGTAGAGAGGGGAAGGGATTGCGCCAGGTCACACAGCTCATCTGAAGCAGAGACGGGACCTGCACCTGAGCTCCAGGCAGACGGGAAAGTTGTAAGCCTCAGGGAAATCACAAAGCCTAACAGTTCTAAAAACTGTTAGAATCCCACGCATCACAATCATAGAGAAACGATGATGCAGTCGTGGAGTGCTACACCTTCATTCACCCATTTTGTAAGTATCCGCTGTTAAGTTATAACATGCCAGAGGCAGTGGCACATTATACGCACTAAAGGCGCACGGCTGACCACGTCCGCCACGGCTCACGGCCAGGGGATGCATGTGGACGCTTTCATGGCGGGGCCAAGAGAAGAATAAAGTGGGAGGACTCTAGTTGATAAAGAGAAACACGCCCCTCGTTTCAACAGAGTATCTGGTGACACAATAGAGAGCGAACTAATATTAACTAATTAATATTAAGCCACTCAGTTTGACCTTTAGTTTTGTTATTCTTGATCTCTTTCTGTATTTTTAACCATTACGGCATGTATTTTTGAAAACCATCTCAAGTTCCTTTTGGAATAAAGGAGACTATAATTATGAGCAATAACAAGGTCAGGCTAAATGTAAATTAAGAAACCAAATAAGGGATGCGTAATTCAATAAACGATTACTAAAGCCAATCTAAATTGAAGTCTACAAAGCAAAATTAACCAAAAAAGAAAAAAGAAGAAGAAGAAAATTCATCTAAAACAATTTTTTCGAAACAGCGACAGACTCAGTACCTGATTCTGTGTCACACTTTATAATCAAGGAATCTCGGGTGACGTTACCACAAAACAACCAAGATAAGTGACTCTGCAGACTAGACAGTCAACTAATTCACTGTTGCTTTATTCATTAAAGGTTCTGGGGAATCAGAAACAACCGTTTCAAGACACTGGATAATAATTAAGATGAGCGAAGAGCCTCTGAAGGCGTGCTGTAAAAACTCCTACTTTCATTCGTTGGAATTAAAATCTCGCTTTCAGTTAGGAAGCCTGCGTGTGCTTCCAACAACTTACTACTTAAAACGTTAACAAATCTGACCACATGCACACGTATGCAACGGAGCTTACACGACACCTAGCCAGTGTGGCATGTGGCTGAGTGTCTTTCAGAGGTGCACACAAGATGAGCTAGGCCATGCGTTCTCTGGGGACAGAAACAGTCACCTGCACTCCTGCCTCCCTGGCATGTGACAGGGCCGGCACACAGCCATTGGGTGACGATCCTGTCAAATGAGGGGACGCTTCCTGTGGGAAGGCGGTAAGTTGGCACCGAGCACGGGCTGGGCCCACGGCACGTGCTGAAGGCGTTGGAGCTGCCATGCTCAATTGTGCCGGCGCGGGCCACTAAAACCCACAGCCTCGCCTCCACTCGGACGCAGCTCTCGAGCCGAAGTAACTGGTCCACGCTGGTAGGTCAAGATGTTCAGAAGCAGGGAAGGAATAAAGGATGGTACCTATAAACATCTGACTTTACTCCTCGTTGCACTTACGGTACGTACAGGATGGACATGCCGAGTGAGAGGGGTGGGAATGAAGGACTCACCTCTGTCTGTGTTGGGGACCCCCAGGTCCACTGTGGGAATGGAACTGTCTGCATGGTCACTGTAATACTCAATGTGACTTGCCTGACCCGCCCACGTCTGCTTTACGATGGGGACTGAAAAAATGAGAGAGGTGACAGTCACTGGCACAGTACAGAGAAGCTCGGGGTTTCAAAGGGGCAGCGTAAGCACCTGTAAAGAAGGAGAACCATTACCTGTTCTTCGTCAGGTGTCCAAGCCTTAGGGCTGGCTTTCCCCCCTGGGAAATGCCAAGGCACGGGAATAAAACCCTCTTTTTGAGGCATTTGCAAGATGCTCCAAAGCCAAGACTCTCCCTTCCTGGTGATAAATTCACGTGCTTCCATATAATGAGAAATGTTCTGATTATACTGATTGTGTTTAATCAGCACATAATCAACAGGCTGATTATACTGTTGCATTTAAATTAAGTTCAGCTAATTTCCCTTTTCTCAATAGGCTCCATTTAAAATTCACAACTGGAATTTTAAAATGCCTTTTGGTGGTGAGGAATATAATTCCTTCCAAAAATTGGAATATTCTGTGTATTTCTGACTGAGATGCAAATGTGTCTCCCCTACCGTGTGGGCAGGGGCAGCTTCTCAGATGACACTGTCCCCACCCAGATTCCAACCCAACCCTGGGAAGGACGTGACCCCCACAGCACATGTGATGACTGGCACCACTGTTACACTTTTGAAAAATGTGAAAGAAATGAGCTCTTGAGAACCACTGCAGATTTTAAACCTCTACTGTTAACAGATAAATCGTTTTAATATAATAAACACAAACAATGGAAAGCTTTCCTGGTTTCCTGTTTCCAGGTGAGATGTTCAAAGGTGGAGTTGTACACCCACCTGCAGAATCTGCCCGCCCACCTGCAGAATCTGCCCGCCCACCTGCAGAATCTGCCTGATCGCTAGTTGATATTAATTCACTTGACCGACCATCCGAGTAATTATTTTCTTCTCTACTTTTTACGTTACTGTCTGTGCATCTCTAAATTTTAAAGAGAAGGAAGTGTTTCTGCTGTTGTTTTAAAAGAAAGGTCACCTGTCTAGATTTTATACCCTGTTCAGAATCTCAGTTCCAATGAATCGACTCTTCAGAACAATATTTTGAAACTTTATCGGGTCATTTATCTTTTCCTTTGTCCCAGCCCAAATAAAAATAAATTATATGCAAAAACTGCCTGTGCAAGGCCAAATTTGTGTTTAGCTCTATAAGTCAACAAACTCAGAGGCAAACTCCGAGACGGCTCTTATATAAAATACAGGAGTGCGCCATCTTATAGTCTGTTATTCACCCGCTTTTAAGAAAGAAAAAGACTGATGAATTCTGGATATTTGCTATAATAATCTCTACATTACCTATTGTAACCCACTAAATATTATTTTTATACATTCAAATATAATTTTTCTACAGTCATAAAAAGGCAGATATAAAGATCTCTCTATGTCAAAACAGACACAGATGCAGGAAATAATGCCAAGGTTCCTAGGGGAGAAACACTCACTCCTTACTACTTCTAGATTCCAATGCGACAAAAATCTTCACCTTGTTTTCCATAACAGCAGGTTAAGGCTTGATTTTCAGCCAGGGTTGATTCTAAATTACTTAACACTTTTAAAACATCAGTCCGTTTTATGAGCATTGTTTGAATTCTAAATTGAATTCATTCTATTATTTATAAAATATTTTATATTGTGTTGAAGCACTGCACTCCTAAAGGTTAACGTGATCTAGCATCTATCTCGCTTTCAATAAAGAGAAGCATGCTTCCTACCACATAATAAAATAGTGAATGCCTCTTTCAAGGTTTGCCGCAAGATAACTTATAATTGGAGCAAAGTAAAAATTGGACTATAAAAAAAAAGCCTACTGCACAGAAGGCAAATCTTCCATGCGGCTTGGCAGACTCAACACAGGTAAATTAACCTGCCAACTCCGATTACAGATGAACTTGACACTGGAACACTGTACAACAACTACCACACAATCGAATGCGAACGACTTGGTTTTAAGGAATCTGCTCTTTTTGACAGATGGGCCTGTCGTCTCCGTTTGCAAGTCAGTGACCACAGAATCAAACCCTGGCGTTCGTCTGGTCTCAGGAGAGGGTCAGACGCACCCGCGGGATTCCTGATTTTAGGGAGGGGGCGGAGCACACGTCAGCCTGTAAAGGGCCAAATACTACTTATCAGATGTTAAGTTTATAAGACATTGAGGAGGTCACAGCATCGCTGTGACAGGAGGACGATGGGCCTTGGAGCCAGGAAGCCCCAGCCGCCCTGCTCCACAGACCACGGCCGCGTGAGCCAATGGTGTCCCACTCCAAACTCGGCTTTCTCTATAACGTCAAGAGAAAACAGTGATGGTCACATCACCAGAATTGTCAACGCGAAACTAGGTGACAGCATGTATGCGAAAAACACCAGAAAAAGCAAAAAAGGCAGCAGTGGGAAGCAGTTGCTAGGGCTTACTGGATAATTCTTTGTACCAGCTGGTAGCTTTGGATGAGACTGTCACAGGGAGGGCGGAGCCCAGGGGCCGGGAACGCAACCTGACTATTTTAGGTAAACATACAGGTTTAGAGGGAACGCGCTTTTGAGATATTGCTTATCAAAACCAGATTTTAGTTGATGTCAGTGTCTTAGACAACCTTTTAATTCCAAAATATAATATTCTTTCATTTGGAAAATATGTTTCCCTTTAAAATATAATTTGTAAGTATTACATTATCACATGAATCATATAAATGAATTTCTCCTATAGCTCCAATCCCACGAAAATGACAACTGGTTAGACATTTCTCCTATGTAAATATCACGCTCTCGGTGAAATCGACAGTCTTTCCATGGGGATAAAAAAAAAACATTAAATAACTGCTAAAATTAGAAAATGCAAAAGACTGTCTAATTTGCAACTTCAGAAAAGTGCTCTTGAAATAAGGTGAAAGGAGAAATTATGTCTGTATATATTTAGAATAGGCTTTTTTTTTTAACGTCATTACCATAATTTAGAATTCTGTAGTGACACCAAAAACTTGAATAAAAACAATATCTATCTGCCTGCTTTTCAGGATTTCCTGAAGAAGGGACCACTGCTAAGATACCTTCTTCCTTTTCTCTTATATATCTACTCACGAGCAAAAACAAATCTTTATTTAAAAGTTCCAGTGTGTGCATTTGAAGTAGATGTGAAAAGCATCCTTTCTTGTCATTCTGTCACCTTGAAACCCCTTCTCATAATTCTCATGCAGTTCGGAGACTGAGTGTGGACATAATAAGACACTGTTTTGCAAAATGGATTGTTATTCACATATTGTCTCCGGATTGCAACAGCTGAGTGTTTAAAACACTGCTTTTAACGGTATTTAGAAGGGCTTGGACCGCCCAGGTTTAGTATAAAAGTGTCCTTTCTAACGGACGTTGGTGGCTGAAGCAGTATGATGAGGAATATCGATTAAATAACGGCTTTCACTTCGACAATAGACGTATCGTTATCCTCTTCTTGAGTTTATATCTGGTTTGTCCTTTTTTAAAAGAC
Organism: Pteropus vampyrus; assembly: GCF_000151845.1. Classification (NCBI taxonomy): domain Eukaryota; kingdom Metazoa; phylum Chordata; class Mammalia; order Chiroptera; family Pteropodidae; genus Pteropus; species Pteropus vampyrus. The sequence continues at coordinate 7,786 of NW_011889228.1, read as the reverse complement.
AGTATGGATTTTAGAAGTTCAGTAAAAATGAATAACCCAAAACATACTTCTATCGCCATGAAATTTCTTGCATGTTTTCACTGCGACAAATATATCCTCCTTTTTCACTGGATTTCCCTAAAAAACAAGGAAAAATATACGCACGTGTGAGTCCATATTACTGTAACTTCATACCTGCGTTAGATCTCGCGGGCCCGAGAGGTCAAGGGCACCATCGTCAGGGACGTCAGACCTGGTTCCAGGAGGAAGTTTGAGGGGGAGGGGCAGTGCGGTTGAGCTGACAACGCAGCCTCTGCCGTCAGCCGATGGACCTGATCCCGGCCCAGCCGTTCCCACCCTGTGTCACCTGGACACGTCCCCTCTCTTTCTGCACTTGTCTGCCGTTTAAAAAGCGGGAGGATGACTGCCGGCGAGGCTGCTTCTATCACGGCTACTTATTAAGTGCATCACAGGTGCCACTGAGTGTGACCTTCCCTTTTCCAGCTGGAGAAGATTTGGCAAAGGGCGAGAACTGAGGGGTGTCTCAGTGTGAATGGGAGGGTACCCGCTTTTGTGGGTCCGGCCAACGCTGATGTTTCAATGTTCTTAGGGCTCCATCACTGTCTACCCAAGTTGGGGACAGTCACCTCTGACACCCGGAGCTGGTTGCAGCCCAAGCTGACCGCGTGGACGAAGCGGGCACGGAGAGGGACCTGGGGCACCCACCCCGAAGCCCCGGGCTGCAGCGTGGGGGTCACAACCCTTTTGTTATCTGTCTGTGCCTTTCATAAAATGCAGCCCTGACCGCTACATTGCTTGGAACTGGTTCACAGTGACATCTAAGCGCAGCTTGGTATGTCACTCAGGGCATTAGGAAGCCCCCCACCGAGAGCCCCTCCAAAAGCGATAAAGAGCGAGAGAAACACCCAGAAGACGGGTTTTCCCTCAGGCACTGAGCACACAATCCAGATTCTCCCCACTGCCAGAGTGTACGTATGCGTGCATTTGTGCATGTGTCACGCGTGCGTGTATGTGAGTGTGCAAGTGTGCCTGTGTGTGCATGTTTGCATATGCATGTGTGTGCATGCATGTGCATGTGTGTGCCTGTATGTGTGCATGCATGTGTGTGTGCCTATGTGTGCATGAGTGGGCATGTGTGTTTGCATATGCGTGTGTGCATGCGTGTGTGCATGCATGTGTGCGTGAGTATGCATTGAGTTGTGTGCATTTGCATATGCATATGTGTGCATGTGTGCATGTGTGTAAATGTGTGTGCATTTGCATATGCATGTGTGCATGCGTGTATGCATACATTCATCTTTGAAAATGCGACACACAGACTTCTGTGTGACTGACTCGGGAATAAGTGCCAACATGTGAGGGTGGTGAGTAGATTCTCCCATCCGAGGAGGAATGGTCACAGCCCCGTGAGGCTCAGGGGCCTTTGGGCCCCGTGGGGGATGGGGCCGAGGGTCTGCCACGAGGAGTAAGTTCACTCTGACCACTGTGGACAGTCCCAGGTGAGATCAAAACGAGGTCGCCAGCTGAGAAGGAGACGGGACAGGCTTGGGTGTCACAGGGAAGGTGTGACATCACCCTTCTGGGGGATGGTGCAGAGATTCCGAGGGGCACAGGCTGCACGGTCAACAAGAGACGATGCCGGACTCGGAAGCGCTGCAGCCAGCGCTGTCAAAGGCCGTGGAGGCTGCAGTCCGCTCCGCACGGCCCAGCCGCTCGCCCTGTGCGTCGCTGCTCCTCTGTCCTATGCACGGCGGTGACGACAGGCTCACCTCCCGGGGCTGAGATCAGTCCAGACGCGACACACGATCTTACCTGGCTCGCACAGCAAACGCTGACTTTCTCTCAGCATGAGATGTGCTGGGACAGTATGTGCACGGTGGGCGTGTTCTCCTTCGGGGTGCAAGGGAGCTTTCTCCTGGTACTTACGCAAAGGGGCAGGGAAGAGTGGCCCGTGGTGGCGCAGCGGGCGTCCACACTGTCTGTACACAACTCTGGCACTGGAGTGAGGGCAGGCCCGTCCCCTTTGTCCCAGATGTAGAGGGCGATCTGTCAGGCGACAGGAGACTGGCGGTGAGTGGATGGACTCGACCAGCCCCGCGAGTGTGCGAGGGTGTGACGCGTCAGGGAAGAGGGCCACACGGTCTACGGAGAACTGAGGTCGGACCGCGTCCGTCTGTCGCTACTCAGCGGGCTTCCTGACTTTCAGAAGCCATAACTCCACGTGGACCCATCTGTCCTTCATCAACAACAGACGATTAACTACGAATCGACATCTGACCTCCGGAAGCCTCCCCGTTGTCCTAAGCAACGGCAGGGAACCTGTGTTAGGGACTCAAACGTCACGGAGGAAGACGAGCGAAACATCACCGTGGCCCTGGTGTCCTGCAGCACGGCGATGACCATCCTGACTGCAAACATCTAGAACGTTGGACACAAGATCTTTAAAATCATTGTACATGATTGCTAAGTTGGCACAAAGGCATGGCACCTGTGGGGACAAAGATGCAAGTGTGAGGACCTGGGACGATGGTGGTGTCCCCAGTGGGCTTCGGCGGAGCCCTGGAGACGCTGAGCCTCCGACGGGTTAGGAGGACGTAGCCCCTGACCCCCAGCTGGCAGTGCCTGACAACGTCCGCGCAGAAGGCTGGGACTCCCAGCCAGGTGGAGGGGAAAATCATCTCCGAATTCCCCCTGGGGTTTGGTGACCAGAAGCCAGGCCTCCCCAACTGTGCCGCCTGTATAGTCCGAACACCTCCAACAGAGGGGCTTACAGCGGCCCCACGTCAGTACAACCTCTGGCCGCAAAAGCAGGTGCAAGTCCTTACCCAGGACTCAGAGCCTCATGGCAGGACTCAGAAGAGTCGAGACAAAACGCCAAAGGCGCAGGAGCACTCAGTGAAAAACACCAGAGCGCGAAGAAGCGAGGGGACGAGCAAGCC
>NW_011889228.1:2162-3411 GCF_000151845.1 Pteropus vampyrus | reverse complement strand
AGAGTGAAAGAAAAAGATGAAAAAGTTATGAAAAACCCTGAAAGAAGCCAGGATAGAAATATTCATGGCAACCAAACGAACTAAGGCGAAGAGATAAAGACAGTTCACGAACAGGTAACGATTCCACACGCACACCTCGAAGGTGCGTCGTCTTACAGTGCAAAAAGCAAAGGGGTTGGTGCCACACGAGACGGTGTCAAACCCACCATTCCGATGGAAGATTTTCACATCCCTCCCTAAGCAAATGTACGTCCAGCAGATGAAAGGAAAGGGTGAGGGAGGGACTCTATAAAGCACAATATTAATTGTTCTTTAATCGATTAACCTATTAGATTCAATGTTTTCTTTAATAGCCCCCAAATCAGAGCATATACATCTTTTTCCCCATTTATGAAAAGTAAACGTGACCTCAGCCATGTAACCCCCAAAATATTTCAAATTATTGTGACATAGACCACAATAATTCTACGCTAGGAATCAGTGACAACACGACGGCAACACACACAAATATACTGGCTCACAAGGAAAAATGTATTTGTACAGTGAGTCACGGTCAGTCTACGGCCATGCCACCCTGAACACGCCTGATCCCGTCTGATCTCGGAAGCTAAGCAGGATCGGGCCTGGTTAGTGCTTGGATGGGAGACCACCTACGAAGACCAGGTGCTGTAGGCGTAAAAATAAAAATACAAATAAAAAGAGTGAGTCACAGTCAAAACACGGTTTAAAAGCCTCCACCCTAGAGAAACCCTTGCAGGTGAGCATCATGACACGCATCCAAAATGCGCACAGAAGCAGTGACTGTACCAACAAAACCGAGCAAATAACCAGTAGCCACCCAGAAGCCCATCTCAGGAGAAATGGCTGCAGGAAGTGAAAATAAGTCCACGAGATTTCAGATCGGAGCGGCATTCACGGTGCGGTTTATACGGAGCCCAGACGATGCAGAACTGCATAACATACTATTCAGAGATACGGGCATCTGCTGTCAAATACGAGAAAAGGGACAGAGAGAATTCAGGAAACCGTTTACTCCGGTGAGAATGAAGGGGACCCGCCTGGGAGAGCCACTGAAGTAGCCTCACAGCGACCGGCAGTGACTGCATCACATTCTGCCCTGTCTTTACTCCTTTCGTATATGGTAAAAACAGTCCATTGTGTGTACTCAGCACTTAACGGGTCCCCCAACCTCGGATCTCAACTGGAGCGACTTTTACCTACAGATGTCCAGGCAGACGCTGGCTCTCAG
>NW_011889228.1:0-408 GCF_000151845.1 Pteropus vampyrus | reverse complement strand
CACCAGATGGAGGCAGCTTTGGGATCTGGACTCATGCTAAGCGCCTCCAAAATCTGATCAGATGACACTTAGACCGCAAAGGCAGAGAAGGGCTCTCCCGGGCTTACTGCCACCGGCAAGGGACCCAGAGCCGGGAGCACAGTCCGATGGCAGCGACATCACGGCGACATGGCCACGCCCCCCACGCCCCTTCCGCGGAGCCAGAAACCCCGCGAGCGGCCCGCACCCCTGCGCCGACCACCCCCCGCCCTCCGTTTTCAGGTCGGTCTCTCTCTCGCTCCCGTCCTGGGAATTTTCCTTTGGGGTAAACCTCGGCGGGGAGCAGTGGACACCACGGGTGGCGTGTCTTGAAGACGGACGATGACCGATTCGGGGACAAATAAATGTGCCGGCATATCGAGGGGCTGC
>NW_011889227.1:732948-734598 GCF_000151845.1 Pteropus vampyrus | reverse complement strand
TCCACCTGCCATGGGCACTGGGGTCGTCCGCCTTCCGGCTGTGGTTGGGGTGCCTCTGTGCGCACGGGTGTGCGTGTGCCCGGGGGTCCCCGCCTTCAGCTCCTTCGGGTCCGCACCCGGGAGAGGGAGTGTGCGTCAGAGGCTAATTCTGTCTAACTCTTTCTGCACAATACCATCTTATTTCGTGTTTTCCATTTGCTGCTTTTTCTTTGCTGCTTTTTGCCTGCTACACGTTTTAAGAAATTAGCACTAGTGGCAAAGTGGAGGAAGTTGAAAGTGCGATGCGTTGGGAGGCCGCCACAAGGGCACGGGCAAGGGAGGACGGAGACCTGAACTAAGGCGGGGAGGATGAAGGAGAACACAGACCTAAGAGACAGCTCGGACGCGCGCATTTTAACTCATGTACTCATCCATTCGACGAATATTTGAATACCTGTGATTTCAGGAACAGGAAGACAGCAATGAACGAGATAGTTATGGTTCCTGCCCCCTCGGCACTCACAGGCTTAACGGCGGGGGGTGGGGGGGACAGACGTGCATAAAATACCCACCCAAATAAAGGTCAGAGTGGAAATGTGGAAAATGTGGCAAAGGAGCCGTCCTGGGAGAGAGGGAGGGGCTCAGGGGAGGCGCTGACCCACGCGACAGCCAGGGGAGGCTCCCCAGAGGAGGGAGGCTTGGATGAGGAGTGTTAGTCAGGGCGGGTGGCTAAGGGGGTTAGGATTCCATAACGGGCAGCTTTCGGTAGACTTCTCGTCTACCATGTTGCCAGACACCGAGGGCCCGCCCCCTGCATTTACGCAGCCCCCTCCTCTACGGGAGGCCCACCTGCTCTGGGGGAGCACACCCACGTGATCTCAGTGCTTCCCTGGGCCGTGCTCTGAGGCTGTAGGCCGGGTGCCGTGACCTCCATTATACAGCTCGAGACGCTGAGTGATTAAGTGGCTATGTCAGATGACATGGGAGCTGGTGGCAGAGCTGGCAGTAAAACCCTGGTGTGAAGCTCTTTTCAGTGAGTCATGCTCTCAAGAGAACAGCGTGGGTCTTCTCTTGTCACATACGGAAGCCGTGGAGAGGCTGATGAGCCTCCCAAAGCCTCTCTGGGGTGCAGGTCACAGGTAGGGGACTAGAGTCCCCGCCTTGACACTGGAGTCTTCCGCGAGCTGAGGAAAGCGTCAGATCCCCGCTCACACTGAGAAAAGGAAACCACCGCCTGTCAGCGCCAGAGCATGCGACGCAGTTCCTGGCCATAAACACTGATGGTTCTTAAGGAAAACATCAGAGAAGTCCCTTGGCAATGCCTGTCTGTCCCAGATAATGCCTTGGCGACTTCCCGAATCCCAGGGCACAGGGGACATGTCCTCCGAGAGCTTCCACTGACGGAGCTGCAGGGTAGAACCCAGAGTGTGACAGCGGCCCTTTCACGCGTGCGGCTCTCCCACCATCGTTCTCTCCTCCGCCCTGAGGCGGGATGGAAGTCAGGCGCAGCCCAGGCCCGACCCCAGGTCCCATCCGTTTACGCTGCTCGTCGAGGTCTGGCCCAGACGCGACCTCACCTTCTGCTGTGCCAGGTGGTTTGGGGTAGTTGATAGGAGAATCGCTCTGCGTCACCTGATGTGGCCGCCCACCCACGCACAGTGCCCCGGGGCC
>NW_011889227.1:730087-730988 GCF_000151845.1 Pteropus vampyrus | reverse complement strand
CAGCGGCTTCATTCATGGTGACTGCGAACCGCACACAGCAGACCTGTGCAGGGGTGCCGCGGGGTGGGGCGCTGGGCGGGGGGAGAGGAGGGGCTGCAGCTGCGTGCGGCCGCGTGCAGGAGCCTCGGGCACCGCGCCGGCAGCAGAAGCCAGATGCCGGGCACACGCTGCTGCCACCACGTACATGAGGTTCCAGAACAGGCAAAGCCGAAGCAGTCGAAGTCACAATAGCGGTTCCCATGGGGGCTGTCGGTGAGGGGCAGTCATGAGGGAGCCGGAGGGCCGGACGGCCCTCTCGCCTGCCCCCGCTGCACAGGGCACGCCTGCCCAAACCCGTCGCACTCCACTCCACAGACATATGCACGCGCCGGCCCAGCCGCCGGGGGCTTCTGCAGCACAGAGCCCGGCTGCCAGCCCGTGGAGGGGAGCAGCGACAGCGACCGCCACTGTGACTTCCGCGTTGCCTGAACCTTTATAAAGAGCATCAGATCACTTCGTTACTAAAATGTATTCACATTTGTATGTCTAGATAGATAGATAGTAGACAGAGATAGATAGATGATAAGTAGACAGACAGACAGACAAAGTTAAGGTAAACAAGCCGGGTCGGAAGCCCAGCAGGCCGCATGAGGAACGCGTGGCCCAGTGGTTGAGGCCTTGATGAGGGCCTGGCTCAGCAGGGGCCTGGGGACCCGATGCCAAGCTCTCGGCACCTCAGTCTCTCCGCATGTGAGGTGGCAGCGCCCACGCCCCCTTCGCAAGCCGGCTGTGCGGGCGGGTGGGGAACACACGTGAGTCACGCAGGAAGACGCCCGAACACGGCGAATGTTTGCTAAACGCCAGCTGTCAGCGGAGCGCCCGGATCCCACACGAGAAATGCCGGAAGGAAGTGCGTCCACGT
>NW_011889227.1:728344-728782 GCF_000151845.1 Pteropus vampyrus | reverse complement strand
AGACGCCCGAACACGGCGAATGTTTGCTAAACGCCAGCTGTCAGCGGAGCGCCCGGATCCCACACGAGAAATGCCGGAAGGAAGTGCGTCCACGTGGACACCAGGATTTCCTCGGCATTGTTGCTGACCATTAATCCTCTGCGATAAATACATATGACTTTGAAACTCAGGGAGAAAAGCAAAGGGTGAAGGAACCGTGGCTACAGCACACCGTTCAGTGCGTAAATGAATGAAAAGAAAACAAGGGGATGCAGTTTCTTAATCACGTGAGGTGACACGCTGCTTATATGCGCATAGCAGCTCCTTCTAAAGCAGTCACCAGTCTAGGGCCACGCCCCCCTGAACAAGCCCGATCCCGTCTGATCTCGGAAGCCAAGCAGGGTCGGGCCTGGTGAGTAGTTGGATGGGAGACCACCTAGGAAGACCAGCTGCTGGAGG
>NW_011889227.1:722226-726179 GCF_000151845.1 Pteropus vampyrus | reverse complement strand
GAAATCCCAAGAAAGGTCCCACTCAAAACACCCAGCAACACCAGTTACCCTATGAGAAGCGTGTCAGGCTGGAAAGAACGGAACCCAGGGCCTGAAACAGAAGGAGCCCAAACCCCAGTGGTTGGCACGGCTGTCATGGGCAAGGGGGTGGACGCGGGCTTGCTGGGCACAGCCAGGACACCCCCACCCCCTGCGTGTCACACTGCCATGTGACAGGGAATGAAGTCCACCCACAAGGAAGCAGGGAGGGCCTCCCCTAGCACACCCTGCCCAAGCCTGCCCTCAGTCCATTCTCTGCAGCAGCGCAGCGGAAAGAGCTGGAATGTCACAGCCTGCTCACTTAATTCAAACCTGGCTGGCGTTCCCGGTGGGGGAGGGGACAAAGCCCCTGGGGACTGACACCCACGCCCGCCCCCCAGCCTTCCAAAGCACCCCCCTCCCTTGTCAGCTGCACCGCCCTGTCCCCACCACGGGGACACGTGCAGACGTGCGCCTTGCTCTCCACGTCACAGCAGACGCTCCTCTCCTCTTCTGCTTTGTTTTTTTTGGTACAAAAATTGCAGATTGCATGTGCTCACACACGTGCAGATACAAACAAAAGAGTTAAGGTCCAAATAGAACTCATTTTTTTAAATTTAATTTTATTATTAGTGTCAAGTATATAGTACATTGGTTAGACATTTATATAGTTTATAAACGATCCCCCTGTTTGCTCTTTCTCTAGAATTTGTTGTTTCTGACGAATCATAGGGCACCCTAATTTCACTGAAGCGTTTTATATCGCCAGGCCAAAATCATGTGCTCTTCTATTTGCAAATGCATTGGTTGCAAAAATTATGAAGAAAGCCCAGAACGGAAAACACTCATGACCATGCCGAACAATATGGAAGCTGGAGGTTTTGAGGGCGGCCATCATTTGTCGCCCACTAAATTTGCAGGACTGCCCAAATTCAGGAAGGAAAGGTGGGTATTCTGAGCTAGCCTTCCTGATCGGGGCGTCGGGGTCAACCTAGGGGGAGTCACTGTGCACGCTGGAAAGAACGCAGGTGCGTCTGCGGGGGCAGGCGAGGGAGGAGGACAGAGGGTGCCACCTGCGTCCTCGGCCGGCCCAGGGAGCTCACGCACCTTCCGCAGGGTCCTGCCGCTTCGTCCTGTTTGTCCTCTTAGCTCGGCCCTTTTGTCCTCACTGAGCAGAAGGGCCCTGCAGGGGTCACCAGCCTCGGGCAGCAGGTGTGTGATGTCTGGACCGCAAGGGCCCAAGCTGCCCTTCACCACATGCAGTGACAGCTCAGAGGCGTCCTCAGCACACGCCTCGCTAAGGCCATTAGAGGTTCCGCTTTAGTTGGCTATTTTTTCCATTAAGTTATTTTGAGGCCATACGATAATCCTAATCGGTGTCAAAGGTTGATTAATAATTTTACTATATACTGGACTAGATTCATCCATTTTAAAAAAAGTCTTTGCATCCACTGCGATGGGTCATGTCATGATAAAGTACGAGATGTCATCCATTAATGTCATTGAAAAGCCAGGCTCACGCTTATTTGGTTGAAGAGACACCAGGAGCACACGCCTCTGTGACCTGCAGAGCTCATCGTCAGTAGACGCTTCCCCAGGCGTGGCCGCACCGTCTATGGAACTACACGTCAGCCGTCACCGCCTCCATCGGGGCCGCCTGTCCAGCGGAAGGTGATGGAGGCTCCGTGCCCCAGTCCAGCCTCGACCTGTGACGGGGCTCGGCCTGGGGCAGCCCGCTCCCTCGCCTTCAGCAGAAGCTGTTGTGCGTTATCTTCGCAGACGCCTTAACCAATCCTAACCTCTGTCTCTCTCTTCATAATCCAGTTCTTTTTAATACTTTACAGTTTTCTCGAGGTTTCTCAGTTCGAGCGACACAGGCAGCCGTCTGGCTAAGCCACAGTTGCCTCCTGAGCTCACGGGGAAAGTGGCTGGTCCTCAGGATGTGGTATAACGGCCCTTGGAACCTCAGTCAGGGACCAAGGCCACGCTGACAGCGCCCCCCAGGAGTGACACCACCTGGGGACAGCCTCAGCCCAGCCAGGCTGTCCTCGGTGCAGACACTGTGCCCAGAGCCCAGACCAAGGCTCTTCTCTGCAGGGACTGTCTCTGCCGAGAGTCCTGCTCCTCACCCTGCCTGGTCCTCGGGCCTGGCACTGGGGCCTGAGCCCCTGGGTCGGTCAGCGGACCTAATTTTGAGAAAATTTAGAATCTACCATGAGAGCGATGTCAGGAAGCCGACAGATTTACCTTCCTCCGTATTTTTCTTCTAAAAGCAAGCTGGGACCGATATTATTAAGGTTAAAAATGGTTTCCAGCATTAGGAAGACATAAGTGTTCCCAGTGACATTCCTTCACACGCCATGACAGGCGTGTCCCCTTGAACCTAACATGTGCGAGCCGCGGAGCCCTTGACGTGACCGTAACCGCTGTGTTTCCGGCAGGTGGCCCTCGTCATGCATCTCGCGGGAGGTGGTGGAGGCCGCGTGCGCCTGTCTGCTGGCGCAGGGGGAGGAGGCCGAGAAGGAGCGCTGCTCGGAGTGCCTGGCCGAGCAGATGATCTTGGAGGAGTTCGGCAGATGCCTCTCGCAGATCCTGCACATTGAGTTTAAGTCCAAGGGGCTGAAAGTCGAGTAGGGAGCAGCGTGGCAGGGCGCGTGTGCGTGGGGACCTCGTCTCCGCGTGGACGGGCCCTGCGGCCCATGACGCCATGTCCCCAAGGCCAGCTTTCCCCCTGCCCCGGGGCACCAAGGGGACGTAGTCTCTGAGCATTTGACCATCGAAAGCCCCCATTCCGAGGACGTGGCAACATGGCCACTGTGTGGAGAGTGGAGTGGGGAGCTCGGGCCCCTGTGAGCCCGGAGCACTGTCCACACTGGAGGGGGGAGGCTGGCCCTGGGGAGGCGGGGGTCGGTCCTGTTGACCTCGCCCTCCTCTGGGGGTGTCCCCTGGAGGCTTCTCGCAAGAAAGGCCATAGTGGTTCCCCCCAGATTATTTAGAAGTAAATCCTCCAAATGAGCTGCTAAGATACAACTTAAAGAGTCTCTGAGTGCAGACGCTCCCCGGGGGCCCACGGACCAGGCGGTCAGGCTGTCCCAGGCCCCGCGGAGCGCAGCCGGCGTCCGGGCCGTGCTCACCGTGCCGTGCTCACCGTGCCGTCTGCAGTTGTGGGCCTGAAAATTATCTCATTTCTTATGTGTTTCTAGTTGAATTGTGGAAAAGCTCTACTATCCAATTAACTCCTCCATAATTATTATTACGCTATTATTGTTGATAAAACATGGTTAAGATGACTAGGTTGCAGAAACCAGCAGGTAAGATTAGTTATTAAGTTGACTTTTTTGGTTCTATTGTAAAAGCAAACAAGAATAAAAATTTCAAATGTCTTTCATTGTTGGAATTAACTGAAAATAAATTTGTCCTGTTCTGTGTTCACTCGAAGTGTTGGGCATGTTTGGGAGGCTCGCTCTCAGGCACTGGGGCGGAAGGGGTGTGTCTGCAGGGCTGGCCACCAGTGCGTGGGCAAGCGAGTCACCAGAGGGCCAGCCTGGCGCTGGGCAGGGCTGTATTCGGAACGGCCTTGTCCCAGCTCGCGGTTCTTCTCCGTGCCGACCCCCTTGCTGTCGGTCCCAGGGACAGCTGGGATGAGCACGGAGGGCACTGCACAGGGGCCACCCAGTCCACTCCACCTGCTGGGCGGGAAGGAGACCCGGGAATAGGCCACCCCTCCCTCCTGAATCACACCCTGGGGCCTGGCGCCACCCAAGCCTGAGAGAACGGAGGAGAATTAAGGAAACGTGAGAGAGGAGGGCTGGGGGGGCGGGGTGCCGCACCCTGAGCTGGAACGGGCGCCCGGGTCTGAGCAGCTGCGTGCAGAGCGGGGAGACCAGGCTGAGTCCCAGAACCCCAGGAAAGTGGCCGAGATGGGGGTCCCACTG
>NW_011889227.1:717512-720662 GCF_000151845.1 Pteropus vampyrus | reverse complement strand
ATAATTTCTCTTTGGGTAATAAAAATTGGTATCTCCTAATGAAAGAAGTTCATGCTACAAAATTCAAAACATAAAACACAGCAAAAAAAAAAAAACAAAAAACCTGGGAAGAGTCGAGCTGCCCGTCCCTGGAAAGTCGTGGGCACATTATCTCCAGCAGAGACCCCCGAAGGCCCCACTGGCAGGGGGCCAGAGGGCAAAGGGCTTGGAACAGACTCTTCCGAACCCACAACGGAACAGTGACGTGTGAAATCTGACAACCGATGTCTCTCCTGGAGCATCACAGCATCCATCCCCTTCCCGTGTCCCTCCACCCCACAAAGTGCCATGCCTTCCACGGGGGCGGTTTTGACCTGTGAATTTATCTGATTAAGGCCAGACTCTCGCTGCTGAACGGATGACAAGCATAAAGCCAGGGCTGAAACGGGCCCCCGGGGAGGCCTCGTCCACAGTATCTGCAGAAGGTACTAGATCCAGGGGTGAGAGCCGTTAGATTTCAATGCACCTGCCCCGAAAGCAAACAGCAAAATCAAAATCTGAAATACGGCCTCCTATTGCTTCGCCGTGCTTTCGAGACATGGTTGAAGATGGCCTGTGAAGAGCTTGGCCTGCACTGTGGCTGCTGCCATGGCGGCGACCCCAGGGGTGGGCTGAACCCCGAGGCCCGCCCTCTTCCTGGAAGCAGTGTTGGTCCCAGGACCCTTCCCGGGGGCAGTGTCAGACTGGCAGCCAGTCCTAGTCCCTGTGCCTCGTCATCCCAACCAACCGTGGTGACAGTGGGGACGCAGGGTGACGGTTACTTCCCGGTGTGGAATCCCTTCGTAGCTGGCGTTTTACGCGCCCGGGGTTCTAAGTGGTGGAAACGTCACTCGGCCGCATCTCACATACCTTTGAGTTGCAAGAACGTCAGGAACTCGATGACTGTGCGTGCGACGTCGTTTTCTGGCAGTGGCCTGTCAAAGCTCCCTAAGAACCAGACGGGCCAGGGTTTATGGCCTGCCACCGGTGCTCCCGGTCTCACGGTCCCCGGGGACCTGGGCGCCAGGGGTCAGTGAACCCAGAGCGTGAAGCCATCACCATGCCCTCCCCAGGGCCTCACTCAGCCCAGGGAGCCCGTCAGTCCAAGGCCCGCCGATCCTGACACCCCGAGTCCCAGGGGCTCTGCCCTGTGACTGCTCCGGGTCTCACTTGTGGGTTTTGCTGCCTCTCTTTCTAGCAGCTGACAGATGTGGTCGGGCCAGGCTCGGGCCGAGGCTGCAGATAGGTGGTGGCCAGAACTGGATACTCCCCCACCGCCCCGTGTGCCCTGGGAGGTGACGGACAGTGAGAGCCTCGGAAGCCGGGACTAAACGCCTCTCACCTGGCTTCGCTTCGTCTTCCGGCTGGAGTTCCCGCTTGCCAGCGAGGCCATGCTTGTCGTGCAGTGATCTATGGTGGTCAATGGCATCTGTTTGCAGGTCAGAGAGGACAGCCCTGAATGCCGTCACTACTCGCCACGGCCTCCCCACCCCACTGAAGGACGTTTGGCTGCTGATCATCAAAACGTCACGGGACTGGCCCGTAAGACTAAAGCCACGGTGTGGAAACCGCAGGACGGGGAGGGTCCCTCTCCATGGAACCCGAGGCGAGAACTTGTCCCCGAGGCTGGGACCTGGCAAGAACAGGCAAGAGGCTGCCTGGCCAAGGGGGCAGAGGGAGAGGGCGGCTGCGGCTCCAGCAGAGCTGGCCAGGCCGCAGGGACACAGGCCTGCTGCAGCGGGGAGCTCCAAGGACGCGTCCGGAGTGGGGCTGGGGTCCTAAGTCCCTGAAAACAACGGGACCACTGAAGAATTTCAAGTTCTGACGTAATGAGGTTTTAGTTTTTCAAAGACCACACTAGCAGCTGTGTACGAGACAGACCGGAACCAGGGAGAGGGAGAAACACGGAGGGAGGGAGGGAAGCAGGGAGGCTGAGTGTGTGTGTGCGTGTGCGCGTGTGTGTGAGTGTGCGTGTGCGTGCGTGTGTGAGGGTATGTGTGCGCGTGTGTGAGTGTGCGTGTGCGCGTGTGTGTGAGGGTATGTGAGTGTGCATGTGTGTGAATGCATGTGTGTGTGAGTGCACGTGAGTGTGCGTGTGCGTGTGTGTGAGGGTATGTGAGTGTGTGCGTGTGCGCGTGTGTGTGAGTGCGTGTGTGTGCGAGGGTATGTGAGTGTGCGTGTGAGTGTGCGTGTGTGTGTCGGGTGGTGTGATCTTGACTGCAATCAGAGAGATCCCTTAGGAAACTACTAGAAAGAAAGAACGGCGGCTCTAAACCAAGTGACCTGGGAAATGCAGAGAAGGGGCTAGATCGGGGGCGGATGGAGGACAGCGCAGGGTTCCAGCTGCTTGGCCCCGTGGGCCGCGTCATCCACAAGGCTGGACAAAAGAAAATCCATTTTTCCAGGGGCAGAGCTCTTGGCGCTAAGCTCAGGAGAACGGTGTCAGCCGAGCCCTCTGATGCGCAGCGGCCGTCGTCAGGCGCACACCGCTGCGGACAGCCGCTCCGCAGACACGGCCTTTGTGGGGCGGTTTCCCGCACAGGCGGGGACGTCAAGGGCGCGCTGCTAGGCTGTAAAGGCTTTCGACAGACAGCCGGTCCCCCTGTCCAGCCCTGGGGATGCGACTCAGAGGAACAAACCCGAGAGTGAAAAGAATTTCTTTTCTAACTCGGGATTCAAAATCTTGACTTATTTTCAATATTCCAAAGTTAACATGGGCCAGCAGCACACAGAGCCGAGGTGCCTTCTGAGTGACAGAAGTCAGGCTTGCAAAGGGCTCAGGAAAACGTGTACCCTCGAACCGGTGAAAAAACCACCGGGGACCTGAGACCAAAGACGCCAGTAGATCCTGCCTGCGGCCCCAGCTAGTTTTTGTCATCTCTGTGCCTGCGTTTCTCAAAGCACAGGGCTCTCGAGGTACCCCAGGTGATGGACAAACGACCATCTGCAGTAGGAGAAGGTCCCTGTTTAAACTCTGGGATTCAGAACTGAGACGGCTCCAAGGCATGGAGGCCGAAGGGGGAAGCCTGGCAGAGGAGGGGGGGGAGAGAGGGTTTCCCCCCTGCCCCCTCCCCCCAGGCTGCAGCTGGGTCAGGGTTCCAGGCAGAGCCAGCTGCCTCAAGACTGGGGAGG
>NW_011889227.1:713329-716012 GCF_000151845.1 Pteropus vampyrus | reverse complement strand
CCGAGGCCCGCGGTACCTTGAGTGGCGGAGGGTCTCGGGCGGGGTGTCGGCGGGTCCCGGGGTGTCGCAGGGTCCGGCGTCTGGTCTGGTCAGGTCCGGCCGGGGGCGCTCACAGCATGGCACGGCCTCGGGGACACGGAGGCTGGACGCGCGCGGCAGCCCGGCTCCCTCGACGTGTCGCGCCCGCAGCCTCCGCTGCCTCCTCTATTTATGCGGCGCTTCGCTAACCGCGCGGCCACGTCACGGGGTCAGTTCCCGCCTCCCTCCCCGAGCCGCGAGAAGGGCGGGAGCGACCGCGACTCAGCAGGGACTCGGAGCGCCACGGAGGGCTGCGCGGTGGCCCTGTACTGGGAGGGGGGAGGGGTGGCAGGGACGGCAGAGAGACCCCCAGTCCCTGCCACGGGAGAGACCCATCACCCTGAGTGGAGAGCCCCTATCTCCCCAGGCAGAGAGTCCCCCAAACCCGCCCTCAACACCCGGTGGCCCAGGGGTGACGAGAGCCCCACCCCTATTACCAGAGACCCTGGTCCTCAGGGATGTGAGGTCCCCCTCCCCGCAGGGCGCGGGGAAAGCTGCAGAGCTCCAAGGCCAGGAACCCTGGCAGGGTGAGGCAGGGCCCACCCCTCAGTCCAGGCCAGGCACGGCCAGCAGTCCTGGACCCCCTGCTCGCGTACTGACACCCTGCTTTCCATCTCCGGGCGCCAGTGTCCTATTTTGCTAAAAGGGAGTAAATCTACGAGCACCATGGGGGCTGACTGGGGGAACCCCCTCCCGGAGGCGTGGGCACTCCCTACATCCCATGGGCATCACTGGCCTAGAAGGGGACCCCCTGCCCATGCTCCCCTCCTGACCCTGCTCAAGGCACAGGGTCAGGCAGGGGATAAGCCCTTGGGGGCATGGGGTCCCAGAGCACACAGACCAGCCCAGGTTCCCAAAGGTGGCCAAGGGGTGGGCAGGTGGACAGAGCAGCAGTAGCTGCTGTCCCGGGGCAGGTGGCAAAGAAATCGGGCAGGAACAGGCCGGCCCTCCTCTGCTGGGGCCAGGCCAGGGGCTCCTTCCCCGCTCACAGACACCAGGGGACATGCAAGCCATGAAGTCCTCAGCGGTGGCAAGTACAGGCAGCAGCTGCCTGTAGGTGCCGGCCAGCCCCGAGCTAGGAAGGTGGGGGGCAGCCCTCTCCCCACAAACCAAGTTGGACATTAGGCTGGCTGGTGTCATCGAGGACCCGTGGTGAACAGGATACGGGACAAATGACAATGGCGATGCTACCCTACACTCATCCTACATTTTAGTCTTGAACCTTTTGTGCAGACAGCTCAGGCCTCCTCTGCGGGGAGAGCCACTGGCCTCTGCCCGGATGAGGAAGGACACCAGGGTGCTCTCGGGTCAAGGCCAGCCGGCCGCTTAGGAAGGATCGGGGTCCTTGCCTGGGCAGCTGAGTGCGTCCTGGTTCGCGAGAGGGCAAGGAGGGGTGCTTGCGGGGAGACCTGGCTTGGCGAGAGGTCTCGGGAACAGACTCCTGGGGGTGACAAGGGAGGGGGTGTTCTCAAGGACTCAATTTGACTTTGTCACTCCTATTTCAAGCAGCCTGGGTGAGAGGGGAGCGAGGGGCAGGGGTTGCTGACCAGGACTCACAAACCGATTTCTGAAGTCCATGGCAAATTGAGGGCGCTTCCCCGCCAAGGAGGGGAGTGGGAGGTGGGGGGCTGTCACTCTGGTAGCCTTGGTCATTTATGGGCAGAGGGACCGCTGAGGTCCTCGTATATAGCAGCTTGGGGAGCGGGCGGGGCCAGCCACGAGTGCCCCCCGCCCCCCGCCACTACGTGAGAAATGCCACCGCCTTTTGACAACTGCTGGTTGAACGGGGCGGGGGGGGGGTCTTGCCATCACCTGGGAACGCCCACTTTTCTTCTAAGAACAAATGCGCCCCGTGCACCTACGTCCTGGCCAGGTTCAAGCTCCCGCCTCCCATGTTAGCGCCTCCAGCCGAGGTCGAGAACTTGGGGATTCCCCTGCTACGGTTTACTTTGTCAAAGAGCCTCTCAGTCTGGAGAAGCAGAAATTTTAAACTGAAAACCTGGGTCCAGAATGCCCTGGGCATGGATCCAGGTCTCACAGTGGCGACCAGGTGGGCCCCACAGAGAAGCAGGACGCATGTCCCACACTGGTCAAGTGATGCACATAGGTGGGGCCATCAAATTTTTATCCAAATGGCCCCCAGACCTTCCTGGAAGCAGAACCCTCCTGCATGCAGGGCCAGGGTGCTGGTAGCGACCCGAGGGGCCGTTGGCACCGCAGCCAATAGAGAACAAGCTCATGCAAAAAAAAAAAAAAAAAAATTCCTGCCCTCTGGCCACTTTTCCCGTCTCTCACGGGAAAATTGTGAGCAGTCGTCACTGAGTAGTCACACACCTGTGCTCGAAACAAAGCCGCTCCCTCCGAGTTCATCGGGTCTGTCACCATGACCCTGCTTGGGGGACACCCACCGTCGGTGACTGGCGACCCTGCTAGGAGACCCAGCCGGAGCAGAATGAGGCGGGAGCGGAGGGCGCTGTGATTTCGGGGCTCGGCAGATGTTCAAAGGTGGGCAGAGCACCTGGGCGGATAGACGCCTGCCAACCAGCACGAGCCGTGCTGGAACCCGCGCCACATTCTAATGGGATCTGCGTACTCAGCAATGGCC
>NW_011889227.1:699460-712959 GCF_000151845.1 Pteropus vampyrus | reverse complement strand
AACTTGGGGATTCCCCTGCTACGGTTTACTTTGTCAAAGAGCCTCAGTCTGGAGAAGCAGAAATTTTAAACTGAAAACCTGGGTCCAGAATCCCCTGGGCATGGATCCAGGTCTCACAGTGGCGACCAGGTGGGCCCCACAGAGAAGCAGGACGCATGTCCCACACTGGTCAAGTGATGCACATAGGCGGGGCCATCAAATTTTTATCTAAATGGCCCCCAGACCTTCCTGGAAGCAGAACCCTCCTGCATGCAGGGCCAGGGTGCTGGTAGTGACCCGAGGGGCCGTTGGCACCGCAGCCCATAGAGAACAAGCTCATGCAAAAAATAAAAATAAAAAATTCCTGCCCTCTGGCCACTTTTCCCGTGTCTCACGGGAAAATTGTGAGCAGTCGTCACTGAGTAGTCACACACCTGTGCTCGAAACAAAGCCGCTCCCTCCGAGTTCATCGGGTCTGTCACCATGACCCTGCTTGGGGGACACCCACTGTCGGTGACTGGCGACCCTGGCTAGGAGACCCAGCCGGAGCAGAATGAGGCGGGAGCGGAGGGCGCTGTGATTTCGGGGCTCGGCAGATGTTCAAAGGTGAGCAGAGCACCTGGGCGGATAGACGCCTGCCAACCAGCACGAGCCGTGCTGGAACCCGCGCCACATTCTAATGGGATCTGCGTACTCAGCAATGGCCTGATGGGACTCCTCGTCAACTTGTCATCTTGAAGATGGCCCAGTATGTGGCAGACTAAATGGGTCACCATTAGAGTAATGGAAATCAGTCAGAAAGCATAATTTTCCCAGGCATCATGAACTGGCCCGTCTTCCCTTAGAAGCCTGGTTCGCCACTACCAAGAAAAAACAAGCCGGTCCGACAACCAGAAAGAGTTGGGCAGAGAACCCCGGGGCCCTGCCCGCACCGGGGTCGACCACGTGCGCCCAGAAGGGGGCGATGCTGGGGGCTCCGCCACATGCCTAGGAGGCATCTGCTCCCCTCCAGCTCCCCCACTCCCAGGGCTGCAGCAGGGAGCTCGGCAGCACACGCCTCGGCCCTCGTGGAGACCCAAACACGCAAAAGCAATTATACGAATAATCTCCTTGTCATCGTGAGAAGGAGGGCTGGATTAGATTCAGGGGGCCTGGCCTGAGAGGTGAACAGGATTGGCCAGGTGAGGCTCAGCATCTTCCAGGTGGAGGGGGTCACGTAGGTAGGCTCCCCATTTAGGTCCTTTTCTTTTTCTCCTCCTGACTGCCTGGAATGCAGACGTGAGGGCTGGAGCTGAGCAGCCATTTTGGACCATGAGGTGATGGCTTTGGATGACAGCAAGGAATCTGGGTCCCTGGGTTGCCTACCTCCAGGCTTGTTTCACAACTTCTCTCCCAGTTCAGTCAATTTTATTTGGGGGTTTTCTATTATATGTAGCTGGACTGACTCCCATTTAAAACAGCGTCTCACACAAAAACAGCGTCTCACACAAAAACAGCCAACAAATATTTGATGAATGAAAAAATGAATATGAAGGAATGAAGGGGTGCACCTCCTGCGATGGGCTGGCAGAAAAGGAGAGGCTAGGAGGAGATGATGGGCAGACACCACCTACGCACCCGACAGCGATCTCGTCATTATTGAAGAAGCAGAGAAACGGCTTAACGATCTAAAATTCTTTAGTAGGTTTGAGGATACATATTCAGTTCTTCAATATGATTTCGTTCAAGGATTCGGGGTACCTGCAAAGACTTGCTTAGCGTTCATAAAAACGGTCATGCTTTTACTCGGGCGCAGGCTGGGGGGAAGGGGGCGAGGAGGGGGGTGGCAGATGGGATGTCTGGTGAGGGTTCTCTCCTCCGCTTAGGCGACCGCTGGGGACAGCCCCCCTCCCACTTCTTTGAACACCTTGCTGGCCAGAGTCACATCCAGCTGTAATGGTGGCAGCGAATGAGATCTTTTTTATGGACGGTGCTGGGGTCCCGCTAAAATCAGGATTCTGGCGCCAGAGGAAGGACGAGTGGACGCCGGCGCCGGCTGTTAGCAGGCCGGGCTCGGGGGTACGCTTTTCTGAGAAGGAATGCGCCCCGCGCACGAACGTCCAGGCCAATTCGACGAGAGCAATTGTTTTCGTGGTCACGGTTCCATAAAATTTGAAATAAGCCGTAAGCACATGGGTCTAGACTTACGTCTCTCCACGTGGCTGCCCTGTGTCCAGTCAGCCTCACGCCAGTGGTACCAGGAGGCCGCGGCACTTCTAGGTTCTCCCAGGGGAAGCTGTGCCCAGGGCGCATTTAGTCTGCGTCTGGCGGCGCGTGGGGTGTACCTCCAGTGGGTTGCATGCCTCTGCCCTCCGCACGGGGAGACGGTTTCCAGGGACGCCCCCGCCCACAGCGCCCCTGCCCCTGGGGTTCAGGCAGGTGTCGGATGTGCTCTAGGAGCTGCCTGTTCAGCTCTGAAAGCCATGATCTCCCCGGGAAGATGGGAGTTGAACCAAACCTGGGGGCCCCAAAAGAATGCAGGGATGGCAGCTTTCGATCAACTGACCCCCTCCACCAGTGTCCTAGGGGCCCTCGGGGCCTCCCACGCAGCCCGCAGGCCAGCCGCATCCCACACTGTGTCCATCCCAGACGCAGCCCTGTGCAAACTGTCTCCCATGATATTCTGGGGGAGTAGAGTGGGGGGACCTTGTTCTGGATGGTCCTGCTTTGTCATCTCACACGTCCTGGGCTTGGCCTCACCGCGTGGAGCCTCCTTCTTCCCTAAACCGCCACCAGCACCTTCTCGCCCCAGCTCCCCACCCCAGCTCTCTCCTCCATCGCCCTGTGATCTGGCCAAAAAGTCTTGGCTCCGCAGAGGGTCCTGCCCGGACCCCTCCCAGCCGCGCCCCCCACCTCCTGCCCCTCCCTCTCGCTCCTCCCACCCAGCACCGCCCACCTCGGGCCCCTCCCCCTCACACCCCGAAAACGGTGCCAACTCAGCGCCATGGGGAGAGTCCATTCAGATAAGCCTCCCTGAGGACATCGCTGGTGGTCAGAGGCCAGGCTTTCCACAGGGGGTCCAGGAATCCGCGTGTACCCCGGGGTGACTCACCCAGACAGATTTTCTCTGGGCGGCTCAGCCTGGGGGAGGGTAGAGCTGATTCCTGCAGTTGGAGGGCCGGGTGCTGGTGACAGCTGCAGGCCATGGGCAGCTGCACCTGCTTCCTGGCCCTGTGTGAGGCCCACGGGCAGCCCCCAGGGCCATGTGAAGCCCATCTGGCTCACAGGGTGTGGGTGCTGACAGGCAGGAAGCTGCGGGAGCAAAATGGAGGGGTGGCGTCGGAAGCCCGGGGGCCTGAGCTACTCAGAAAAGCAGCCTCATCGCTCCCACCTGCTTCTCAGGGATCTAGAATACCTCAAGGGACTTCGAAGGTGACAGGTTTAAAAGGCCTTTAGTTGAAGAATGACCCATGTACAGAAGGTGCTCGGTGAGTGCCGGGCTAGCTGAATGTTGGCACGAACGCAGTGGCGCCAGCCCCAGTCTGGTGGGACATGCCAGTTTCTCAGCCCCTTCGGTCACTACGTGCCACCCCCTCCCGGGTAACGGGGCATTGGGCCCCCAGCAGGGGCGGCAGGTGATTCACCTTGTCCAGGGTCCTGTGAGCGTCTGCTTCCTCCTCTCCGTTTGTCTGTGCTTACTTCTCTCACGTGCCTTGGTGTCTCTGAACCCAGAGCCAGGCGCTTCGCTGGCCCCGTGGGCACCCACCTGAGCCTGTCAGGGTGACGGCGCGCGGCTTGTGGCCAGCTCATGGGTGGACGGGAGTCGAGTCAGGTGCTGAGTTCCTTCAGTGTAAAAGCTTTTTATCAAAGACGTAATAATTGCAAAAGGCAGAAAAGTGTAAAACAGTAAACGTCACCCTCAATCATATCACTTTTCATAAAGTTTTTAAAATAAGAAATGCAACTTCTGTTGCCCACGCTTCTGGAAGAAACCTCCGCCAGTGGGCAGGTGTGTTCCTCCAGGTGTCCTGTGTTTTACCTGTGGTCGTGCATGCAACTAAAAAAGAGAGCGAAACAGACTTCGCTTTCATTCTGCCTCTCGGATGTCCTTGCGGGTGAGGACCGCGGCTTCCCTCCACGGCCGGCCACTGCGCCCCTGCGCGGCGCACATGACCCAGCTGACCTTCCCTGGGCCAGGGACGTGGCCGTGGTTCCCAGCGTCCCGGGACGGAAGGGGCCCCCTCCTGCAGACGTGTTCCAGAATCCAGTGACACGGAGTGTCAGCGTGGGGACAGGGACACAGCACGCGCATCTCCCCGCTCTGTACACACACCGAGTCCCCTTCGGGACAGGCTGCACCCGCGTCCAGCCCCCTGACGGGTCGAAGTGTCCTTCGCCCCAGCCCCTGGCTGGGCTGCTTGCCACTCTGCCACGGGGTCAGACAGCATTCGCTGGCCGGGGCTGCCGTGAAAAGTTCCACGGACCGGGCCGTTTAACACAACAGAAGGTTTTAACCTCTCACGGTTCTGGAGGCTTCCGAGGGCTGTGAGGGAGGATCCGTTGTGTTTGCCTGGTCTGGACGTTTTGTGTGAACGACGTCATATAGCATGTGGCTCGTGTCCAGCTTCCTCCGCGTGGCAGGATGTCGTCGAGGTTTACTGGCTGCAGCGTGTGTCCGGGCCCCATTCTCACACAGCTGAGGGGCATCGCGTTGTACAGGGGACCACACCCTGTTTCTCCGTCATCCACTGGCCGCTGGGCTGTCCCCACCTTTTGGCTGCTGTGAACAATGTCGCCATGAACCTCCGTGTACAAGTTTTTGTTCGAAGCCCCATTTTCGGGCCTTTGAGGCCCAGGCCTAGGAGGGGAGTTGGCGGGGCGCACGGTAATTCTGTACTGAACTCTTTCAAGAACTTTCTCTACACTTTTGACATTTTGTTCCTCGTGGACATTTGACATTGATTTTGACTTTTAAGTGTTGCATTGGGATAATTATCTCGATCGCTGGGTTTGGGGCGCCCTTGCGTTTTGCACCCGAGGCCGGTGTCTCCCTTACCTTCCCCTGGTCCCGGCCACGAGGGGTGGGGCTCGCGGGGTGGGAACAACAGGTGAACTCAAGCCATTTCTGGGAGGCAAACCCACCTCGGTCGTTTCGCACCTGCCGTTTCCTGCGTCTAGAACGTTCCTCCACCTTGGATGACCGGCCATCCCTGTTCGCCTGAAACGGGGTTTGTAGAAAGTCCCAGACAATCCGGGACAGCTGGTCACCTTAGTCCCGCCGTCTCTGCTGGCTGCCTCCTCTCCCTCTGAAGGTCTGGCTTCGTTCCCTGGAGGGTCCTCCTTGGGTGGTCAGCTGGCCCCCCTTGGGGTCTTCCCGCCAGCAAACCCACCTCTCTCTGGGTCCCTCTTGCTTCTGTAGTTGGCTTCATTTCACCCCGATGTCCTCCTCCCTGACTCGGATGCTATTAGGAAATGAAAACACAGAACCCACCGTCAAATTAGAATTTCAGAGGAACCACAACTAAATTCTGAGCATAAGTACGTCCCACGCGATATTTGGGACATGTTATACTATTCAGGTTTCACCAGGGGTCCTGCATTACTGGGCGGCCCTGGTGGTTGGGGTTGGGGGCGTGCGGGAGCCCCCGTCCCCTGGAACTGAGCAGAACAGGAGTTGGGGGTCAAGTGCTGCTCTGAGGAAACACGACAAGGCCGGTGGTGACTCCGCATTTCTGAACGGAAGACGCAGGTCCGGTGGGAGAGGGGGCGTGAACGCCGATTGGGAGGAAGTCCGGCCGCCCCCCGCAGTCCCCGCATCCCCGCGGGGAGCTGTCCTCCCCGGCAGTGCGCTGACAGCAGGGGACCGGACCCTGGAAGAAAAATTAAATTCGCAAACCCTGTTATTACATTTGGAGAGTCAGGATGACTTCCTGGAGGAAGGACACGCCAATTACCATCACCAGGGACATCCTTCTGCAGGCAGCACAGTTGTCCTGCCCAGACGGCGGCCCCCCGCCCTGGTGGGTCCCCCAGCTGGGTTGCGTCAGGGGCTGCGGGGTGTTGGCTGCGGGGGGGAGGGGGAGGGCGGTTGCCATGCATCCTGCCCCAGGCTTCTCCCGGCCACTGCGCTGGCTTCAGCCCCGGTCCCATCGCGACTCCGACTGAGCTCTCTCCCCAGCCTCCTGTGTCCAGTGTTTTGGGCTGTTTATCACCACGTTATAAACTGCCCCAAACTTAGTGGCTTAAAACAATATTTATTAGTTCATGGTTTGGCCATAGGGTCCGGATTTGGCAGGGACAAGTCCCTGTGGGGCCCACGGAATCACCTGGAATCACCCGGAATCACCCGGGTGGCCCTGGCAGGGCAGGTGGACCCACCTTCGAGAACACAGACTGAGGGGGCCGGGGGGTCGGAGCTGGCTGGTCGCTCGCAACTCAAGGCCCTTCCTCCTCCTGCAGGCAGCTCCTCGGGCTCCTCTCAGCCTGGGGCTGGCCTCCAGAGCGGGGTACAGGCCGGGGCCTGGCGTGGCGACACCTCTGCCCTGTCCTGGCGGTCGGAGCTCCGCACGACCGGGCAACACAGAGCTGGTCTCAGAACCGACATCACCGGACGGAGTTGTGTGGCCATCTTTGAGTAACCACTGTGCCCGAGTGGACAGAAGATGCTGACTGGCCAGGCCCAGGCCAGGGCTCACACTTGGGAGCAGGAGGTCAATTCCAGGCAAACCACATGAGGATGCTGTTTCTAGAAGGGACAAAAGCATCGAACAAACACTGGGTGGGGTTGCAGGCGGGCAGTCCTGCCTGCGGGCCCTCTGTGAAGGGGCGTGGGGACGAGGGAGAGCTGGGGGCCTGCACACTGCCTGCCCAGCCCCCCGCGGTGTCTGCTTGTCCACCACTGCCTGGAAAGGGGCGGGAGTGGCCTGTGGCTAGAGAACACAGCGCGGTCACCTGGGAAGGGGCTTTGTGAGGGCTCCGTGGAGGCTGCCCTCTCCCCAGGCCCTCGGAGGGGTTTGCTCCCCGCCTGGAGGGCCGAGTCTGATAGTGCGGGCAGCTGCAGCCCCAGGGTGAGGACTCTGCACCCTGACAGCTCATCTGGGTCGGCTCCAGGGCGGACCTCGGCAGTCCCTGCTCGGAGGGAGGCGGCCAGGTGACTCAGCCGCTCAGAGCCCTTAACAAGCCAGTTCTTCACAGAGAAAGGAAAACCGATGCCTGTGCACCCCTGGCCTGACTCTAAGGAACAGCTGTCACGTCTGGGCCTACTTGTGAGGTGGCCGCGTGGCCCAGATAAAGGTCTCATTCTCTCTCACCGGGGAGTGGAGAACAGCGTGGGAGACCCGTCCTGCGTCCCCCGCCGCTCCCGAGCTCCCCCACTCCGTTCCTACTCACGGGGTGCCCTGAACACACTCCCCTCCTCGGCACCTTCCCAGAGGGCAGAGTACCCCCTCATCCCCGCCCTGGCTGCAGGGCTGACGCCCTCTGCCCCACAGGCAGCGAGAGCACTTGGCCTTGGTGCTTAGCGGGGCGAGAAGGCCTGGGGGGTGGACCGAGACCCTGCCCTGCTGGTCCCAGCCCGTGCCCACCCCCAGCCCGCAGGGCCTTTTACCACAGATCAGAGGCGAGGTGAAGGAGACAGAACATTCCCTCTGAAGTGGGGTGAGAGTCAGGGTGTGGGGGGGTGTCTAAGTCTGGGCTGCACCTTTGGGGGTGGAAGGGGTAGGAGGTGAGTCAGAACCTTAGTTCTAGCGTTTGTAGGGCATTTCGCCCACTGCCCCCGTGGGAGCCCCTCCCCATCCCAAAGTCCCCGACACAAGGTACTGAGGGGGCCACCCAGGGAGGCCTTGTCACGTCTCTGCTCCAGAAGCATCTCTGTGACATGGACGCTCACCACCCCAGGCTCACTCAGAGTCCCCCCAACAGTCTCAGGGAAAGGGCTCCCGTTTGTGTCTTCAGGCTCACTGGCATCCAAAGGTAGCGTGATTAGTGTAATTTGGGATATTTATGCACATTTTGCTATTTTCAGTTTTTATCGGTGAAAAGACGTCGTGTGAAAACAGTGATTAGTTTTTATAACTGAGAATCACACAGTAACCTCCAGATAATTTAAATCTGACTCGAAATCTCACACATGTGACCAGGGAGAAAAGCAAGAGCATTTATTTTCTCATTTTGAAAATAGCTCAGCCGCGAAAATGACTGTTTGCATTAGAGCCTGTTCACCAAGGAGATATTTCAAAATTATCTTTAAAATGTGCCATTTCACGAGAAACAACGGATAGTAATAAAGTTATTTTTCTACCAAGGCTAAAACGTCCAGAAAGTTCTTAAAAGCGGAATGAATGATGAGCACACGATGGGACGCGTCACCTCCAAGATGGGGTGGGGGCGGGCGGGAGGGGACCAGCCCCTCCTTGGCCGCTCACTTCCAAGGGGACAGCTGAGCTTTGAGGCAGATGAAAGCCGGGCCCTCAGAAGCCGGAAGGCGCCCGCTCCGCAGGCCCAGGCGCTTTGCCCAGGCCCATTAGCGGCTGCCCTCCCTTGCTCTGTGTCTGAGCCACACTGATTTGGCTCCTTTGGTCACTTCTTGGTTTGATCTCCCTTTCCCACCTCCCTGTGGGGAATGAGAGTCCATCACGGGGACTTTCATGTGCGGTTTCCTTTCTGAATCAGAGCCCCATGGCCCTGCTGAGTCGGGAGCGGGCCGGCGAGGCAAGCCGCGGGCAGACGCTGGGCAGGGCCAGGGGCTAGAGCCAGGGTCGGGGGACACGGTGCGGGAGGGGCGCTGCTGCCGAGGCGGCTGGCTGATGTGAGGGGCGCTTCCATGGGGGGGCGGTTCCCAAAGGAAGGGTGCGTGTTGATCTTCAAGTGTGGGAACGTCTCACCCGTTGCAAAAACCTGTTGCTCATGTGTCGTTTGTTGGGGAAACTTCCTTTCAGCTGACAAAGTGCATCCAGGTGGGGAAGGGGTGGGGCTGGCCGTTCCCAGATGGGTCATGGACGCCCTTCGGGGCTGGAGCGGTCCTGGGCCTGGGGTTCCGGTGGAGAGAGGGGTGCTGGAAAGAGGTGGGTCTATGAAGCTGTGACCCTAGGGACACATATATCAGGAGCCACCAGGAGAGTTGCCTCAACTCTCCTGGTGGCTCCTGATATAGGAAGTTCCCAGCAGATGGCTGAGCTGTGGTCCCAGCTGTGAGGTGGACCCCAGGGCGGGGAGGAGAATGGACACAATGAGGGCGAAGCCCCACCCCCACCTCTATGTGCCTGAACAGATGCTTCTCACCTGATTCTGTGGATTTTTTCCTTTCCCCCCTCGCTCAGGCTTGTCAGTTGTAGCTGATGACTTTCTCTTAGGCGATTTACAGAGGTGAATTGTAAAAGATCTAAATCATAAACGTATGTGCAATCACGGATACAATGGGGAGAAAATCTAACTCATATCCAGCTCAGTTGTGCAGAGAAAATATTTTTAAAATTTTGTCTGTTAACTAATGCCCTAATTAACTAATGAGTTAACTAACTAACTAATGCGGCTGAATTCTTAAATCTCTGAGGTTCTTCTTCCTCAATTCGGAGCTCCCTGAAGAAGCCTGCCTCTTCTTGGGCTCCACCTGGTGACGCAGCCCAGGGAGATGGGACCTCCCACGTCAGCCTAGCGCTTTGCATTGCCCAGCGACAGGGACGGGACCTGTGGCACGATTCACAGCCGCCCGGAGGTGGAAAGAACCCAAGTGTCCGTGGACAGATAATGTACAAAGTGGGGTCCGTCCGTACAACGGAGCCTCGTAAAAGAAGGGAATTCTGACACATGTGACAATGTGGATGAACCTTAAGGACACTGTGCTGAGTGAAATTAGCCAGACACAAAAGAACAAATACTGTCTGATTCCACTTAGATGAGGTCCCTAGATTCACAGAGACAATAAGTAGAATAGAGGTTACAGGGGATGGGGAAGGGGGTGAGTGTTTATGGGGACAGAGCGTCGGTTTGGGAAGACGGTGACGCCTGCACGACCGTGTGAGTGTGCTTGATGCCACTGGGCTGTACCCTTCACGATGTATATGATGGTACATGTCATGAGGTGGATGTTTTACCGCAATTTTTTAAAAGTGAAAAAATTAGCCAGAGGGAATAATTATGCTCAAAGTATTAATTCTTTACAAATTCCTCCCAAAACAGTAATTTGGAAAAATGTTTTTACGAATTTAAAAACCTGACTTCCCAACTCTATTGTGTGCCCAGTGAAGTGGGCGAAAGTGACAGGCATCGCGGTGGTGACGCTGCGTGACTAACGTGATAGTCACCGGCGGCCTCGGCAGAGCAGGCGGCTGGACCCCTTAATGCACAAAATGCTTTCTGATTATTATATAAATTCGTGTCCGAGAATCATGAGGGCGGCGTGACCCTTTTGATGGCATCATCCCAGCTGGCGTGCGTCTCACCTCGGGGGCAGGGTGATGGAAGGGCTCGCAAATGAAGACTGTGGTTTAGATTCGAAAGCCCAGCTGATGCTCCTGGCCTTGCTTCTCGCCAGGACTCGGTCTGTAATGGAACTGTCCCAGCCCAGACAGGCCCACGGTTTGGGGTGGGGGGTCTGTATTTTCTTGGAGTGGTTAGTCATGGGTCTGGGCGTCATTTCCCCAGGATCCCTCTCCCTGGGGACTGGGGGCCCGTGTTGCGTTGGGGGCAAGCAGTCATCTGCCTGGGGGGCATGCTCCCCAGACTGGGCCAAGCACATGACCCTTTGCCTGTTCCCCTCCCCTCTCCGACCGGCACAGAGCCGTCTGTCACGGAGCCCCTTGTAGTACTCGGCATGTGTCCATCAACTGCTGTCTGCGGCCCCAGCTCAGGGGGCCGAGCAAGTGGAGCAGGTGACACTGTGTGGAGCCCAGGCCTCCTGCGCACGCATTCGGGGCCCCACCGTCCCCGCTCACAGCCACAGCCTTCCTGCAGAACTGCCCTCTGCCGCCGGGACCCGGCCGGCTCTGAGATGCCCTGGAGGTCGCCCTCCTTCTGCACAGCCCCAATGAGGCTGAAAGTTCAACTTCCTGCCTCGTGATAGGATCACCTTTCAAGGCCATTAACACCCCAGAGCTCCCGTGGGACCAGGCCAAGCCTCACCCAGATCCTCCTGCTCCGTCCTGCTGCCTTCATTCCCTTACAGGTTCCTCCCGAGATTACTCCTTCGGTGGTCCGCTCACACAAGAATCTCTGTCTTAGGCTGTGCTGGAGGGAACCCAACCTAGGGCAGGAGTTAAAAGCTGAAGAGTCTGGAGTTACTCAGACCATCTGGTAAGCTGTGTGAGCCATCCACCAGCTCACAAAGACCCCTGAAAATTCCCTTCCTCATCCACTCGGGCTGGCGCCTGGCAGCCTTTTTGTGCCACGAAGCTCCCTCCACCCCCAGTCAGAAATTATGGGAGCAGTCCGGGTACCATGAGCTCTGGGGCAGTCAGACCTCCTCCTGCAGAATTTGGGATTGGGACCCAGAAGGAATTCTCTCGAAGGGCCAAGTCTGAAACATGAAAGCCTCCTGCTGGGAATGTCACCTTCTGCCCTTCAGGAGACTGGGAAGAAAGCAGAAACGGAACCGCGGGGCAGAAAGTAAGAGACCAGGGACAGAGCACATACCGGTGACTCGTCTGCCCCAGCCTCGAGGGTCCGCCTGAGGCCCAGCTGCCCTTTTTCCTTGAGGTCCCAGAAATACACCTTGAAGAGTCTCTTTTTAAGCTGATCTCAAGTTGATCTCTGTCAACCAGTAAGTCCTAAGTGACTCAGAACCGAAATCATTAACCTCCTTTATTAATGAAGAAACAGGCTCAGGGAAGGTAAGTGACTTGCTTGAGGTCACGTGGCCAGAAAGGGCAGAGCCGGGATCTGAAGCCAGGTCAATGGGGCCCAGAGATGCGCCCTCAAGCATGGGGTGTGTGAGCTGCGGTGAACATGCCAGGTCACCCCGTCCCCTCTCCAGGACTCCCCAACCCTCAGGGGTCTGTCTTCCTCAGGCCCCCAGCTCCCAGGAGCCCTGCCTCTCCCCCTCCAGCCCGCCCTGAGTCATGCTTCCACCCCAGGGAGCCCTGCGGCCGAGGTGCAGCTGGGGAAGTGAGCGGAGTCTCGGGAAGTCAGCCGCTCTGTCTGGGAAGAGCCTCGCTCGTTCTGGGGAGATGTTCCCTGAAGCGACGTCAGACACTTCGCGGACGTGGGCGCTGCAGCTCCCAGTGCGGGAGGCGCGTCCTCCCCATGTCCTACAGCGTTCCTGGCCGTGTACACGTCGTTACTGGCGTTGTTGCAGGCGGGGAGACTGAGGCCCCGCCCAGCGGCTGGCACAAGACACAAACTTCCAGTCACCCCCCCATGACAGGTAGTGTTTGGAGCCACAACGATGTCCCCGTGCAGGTGAGACGCAGGCGGACGCGAGGCATTTGCTCAGCTTGCGGATCAACGTAGACACAGCCACGCACCGTCAGCGACGGATGACCCCAGCCCCGGGCCCTGCGGACTGAGTGTGCATCGATGTGCGTGTGAGTGGGCACACATGCACATCCTGGCACAGACGTGTGTGGATGCACGCGCATGGGAGTGTGCATACCTCAGAGCGTGAGCACACGCGTGTGTGGGGGTGCGCTGGGTCAGACGTGTGCAGGTGTGTCTGAGCGCATGCTGGTGTGTGTGCATGTGCGTGAGCACAGGCCACAGGCAGTGCGCGAGTGTGTGTGCGCGTGTCTGGGTGTGACCTGACCCTGGGTCATGGCCACCTCATGCCGCCTGGAATTCCCTCTGCTTCTGGCTGTGCCAGACCCTTTCTGTCCTCGGCCCCACCAGGCGTCACGTTAGGGGACGCCTAGGGTCTCATATCTGAGCTCAGGCTTTGCCTTCGTCCTTTACCCAGCTGGTGGCGCCCTGCCATCTCCTGTCCCCACACATCCCCAGGGGATGTGGGCCTGGCTCCGGGGACCGCGCCCATCCCGTCAGTGCCCTGTCCCCCTTCCCCCTTCTCTCCTGGTCTGAGCCGCACCACTGTGCAGAACGTATGGACTCAGTCTGCCAAATCGAATTTGACTTATTAGGTTATTTTTGCCCTTTTAAAAAAGCATCACCATGCCTGGTAGGTTTCCTAATTGAATCATATGTAGCAAATGAACTTTTATTTTAAAATAAGCCAATACCCCAAAACGTCATGAAGTAGAGAGACTTCTGCCTGCCTTCTGCTCTTTCTGGTTAAGAGACTTCTGCCTGCCTTCTGCTCTCCCTCAGCAGAGAAGAGAGTCGCCCCCACACCTCAGAGCCCTGCAGGCTACCTGGGGCCATTGAGAGCGAGAAGGACTAGCTCTGGCTAAAGACCCCGCACTGCACTGCGAAGGGCCACGTGTCCTGGCAGGAGAAGCCACTCGCCCCTACTCAAGGCCAGACTCCTATGGCACATTTCCCCTCCACCCGCGGCAGGCCTGGCCACTGGCTGGGGACTGTCACCCCGCTAGCGAAGGGGGAGGCAGATGAAACCTCCCACACCAGCCCAGATCCCAACTCCCACCCCGTTGCTCACA
>NW_011889227.1:696192-698596 GCF_000151845.1 Pteropus vampyrus | reverse complement strand
GTGAAGGCAGAGCCCGTGCCTGTCCTCCAGGTCTGCCCAGGTCCCACGTGGGGCTCCTTCCGGCCTGCCTTCTGGTGCCCGTCCAGGCCTCTGTCACTCTGTTCCTTCTCTGCCATGCCCTTCCAGCTGCTGGCCTTTGGCTCGACGCCCAGGTCCTCTGCTTCCCCAGTGACTTATTGGTCCAGGGGCTTAAACCACAGGCATTTATTTCCCACGGTCCTGGAGGCCGGAAGTCATGGCGCCACAGGGCGGTCGCATTCTGAGGCTTCTTCTCTTGGTGGGTCAGCTGCCCTCTCGCTGTGTGCTCCCCAGACCGCCCTGTGCTGGCAGGGAGCGAGCAACAGCCCGCACACAGTGTCTCTTCTTATCAGGGTCCTGAACCCATGATGGGGGGCCCGCCCGCGTGACCTCACGTAGCCCTCGTCGCCTCCCAAAGTCCCCACCTTCAGATGCCGTCATGCTGGGGCTTACAGCTTCACCACACGCACTGGGGGACATTTCCTCGCTCTGTGTGCAGCACGTGGCCAGGCCACAGCATCGCCGGCCCTGCTCGTCCAGAAGCTGCTCCTGAGCTTGTGTGTGCCTGACCGGTGTGTTCAGGGAGCCCTTAAGGGGTAGTGTCCCCACTGTAAGGGGCTCTATCTCCAGCTGAGCTGTAGTCTCTTGAAGCCCTCCTGGAGACACCTGGGGGCCTGCCTGGAGGGGGTGGCAGACAGGATGGGGGATGCCTAACAGCGGGCCGAGTGGCGACCCCTCCCTTCCTGTGAGAGGAGTGAGGGGTCCAGCCAGGGCCACCAAACACCACCTGCCTCTCATGCCTGGAGACAGAAATGCTCACTTTTCATCAACAAGAGAAAGAACCCTAATGACAGCACAGACTGTCCTAATTTACGCTGACATGATCAGTAATTTGGGCCACTTAAGCCCGTCAGTTAATGACTGCTTTTCCTGAACACGGGTTTCTGCGGTGTTATTTCGGTGTTTGTTTTTTCTGTTTTGTTTTCTAATGTGTCCAGAGCTGAGGCACGAGCTCCTTCTGTGGCTCTGAGCTCCCCCACTGCCATCTAGAACTCTTGGTGCCAGGGGGTAGCGTGCTGTGGGGGCCGAGGCTGAGTCGGGGCCGGACACTGACCGGTGCTGAGAGGGATCTGCCACCACTGCCTGTGGGTGAGTCTCTCTCCACGTCATTTGCATTTTTATTCATTTACTTGCCTCTTTGTTGATAACTCCAATATCTGAAGACGTTAAAGGCAAATGGAGATTTATATCTGAATTTGCTCTGGCATCGCCTAACAAGATTTGAGTTTCATTTGAAGCTATTAAAAACACATTTCAAGGATATTTGCCAGAATTAAGAACTTGAGCTAAGAACGTTCTAGAGAATTGACCCTTCCTAGTGAGGGCCAGCTCCTGCTGGACGGCGGGAGAGTTCATCTCTGGACCTCTGATGTGATTTCGTACATAGAGGGGCTCAGGGCACTGAGCGGCCTCAGGCCACCTGGAGCCACTCCACAGTGGACGGTCCGGCTGCCCCTCACCAGGCCTGGCCTGTGTCTAGTTCAGGACAGTCTTCTGTCCCCAGTAAGGCTTAAAGGGGAGCCATCTGTCCTAGAATCATTAACCTTTTGGGCTAAATCAGGGTCAGCAAACGTCTCCTGTAAAGGGACAGATGGTGTATTTTAGGCTTTGGGGGCCACACGGGCTGTCACACTGCTCTACCCTGATGCTGTAACGTGAAAGCAGCCACTGACCATGTGTGAGTGGAAGACTGGGGCTGTGTGCCAATAAAACTTTATGAAAACAGGCGGGGGTCGGGTTCAGCCCACGGGCCGTAGTTTGCCCACCCTTGGTCGAAGGGCACACGCAGCTGCAAGGGCCATTCTGCCACGCTCACTCAGGCTGTTGGCAGAAGTCAGTGCCACGGGGCTGTAGGACTCGAGCCTGTCATCTTGGGGGACACAGTTCAACCCACCACGGTGGGGAGGTTTTGTGGCTTGTGAGCATTTCCGTGTGCGGTTAGCGTGCCAATGGCTGTCCCCAGGCAGGATGCGGCTGCCTTCCACGTGCCGCTCCCTAGCCTGTGACAGAAAGGCAGGGTCCAGGTGTGCCTGTGGCATGATCGTCCCCCAGCCCCAGCCCCGGAGGCGTGACGTGTGGAGCTGGGAGCCGGTCTGTGGGACAGCCCCCGTGAGCGGATGTGCACACGTGAGTGCAGGTTGTGCCCGTGTCGGTGCCTGATCAGACCCACGTTCCATCACAAATGCCCGCCTGCTGTCACAGGCCTGCCGTGTAGTCCTGGCTTTTATGATGGGAATCGAGTGGAACAAAATTTGTCACAATCATTTGTGGCGCGCAGACCTGCGGCTCCCACTACAAACTCGAGTGTGTCTACGACGGCACCTCT
>NW_011889227.1:693837-695850 GCF_000151845.1 Pteropus vampyrus | reverse complement strand
CGGGGCTGTAGGACTCGAGCCTGTCATCTTGGGGGACACAGTTCAACCCGCCACGGTGGGGAGAGGTTTTGTGGCTTGTGAGCATTTCCGTGTGCGGTTAGCGTGCCAATGGCCGTCCCCAGGCAGGATGCGGCTGCCTTCCACGTGCCACTCCCCAGCCTGTGACAGAAAGACAGGGTCCAGGTGTGCCTGTGGCATGATCGTCCGCCAGCCCCAGCCCCGGAGGCTGTGGGGACCACAGTGAAACGAGGCGTGACGTGTGGAGCTGGGAGCCGGTCTGAGGGACAGCCCCCGTGGGTGGACGTGCACACGTGAGTGCAGGTTGTGCCCATGTCGGTGCCTGATCAGACCCACGTTCCATCACAAATGCCCGCCTGCTGTCACAGGCCTGCCGTGTAGTCCTGGCTTTTATGATGGGAATCGAGTGGAACAAAATTTGTCACAATCGTTTGTGGCGCGCAGACCTGCGGCTCCCACTACAAACTCGAGTGTGTCTACGACGGCACCTCTGTGACAGAAACTCGAGCAATCCTAAAGGAGTGCACGCCTTTACCAGTAAGGGCCGTGAGGCTTCCAGACGCTTCTCTACAACCTCGATAACGGAAGAAACAGACATTCGTATCCGCCGTGCACCATCTTTCTATTCCCGCTGTAGAAAATACTAACGACACGAAGTCCTTGTCATACAGTGAGTGGACGTTAAAAATAGAGGGCAAAGGTATTGCAGGGCCAGTTGGGCACTCGCTAAACATCGTGATTTGTCTACACTGTACGGGCGGCGGTGTTAACGAACTTTTAAAACTGTGATTTGTTCTGGTTTCGTTTCTCGTGTGAAACGATCTCCCTTCCATCCCTATTCTTGTCTTCCTGCTCGCACGTCCTCGTTAGCAGAGGGGCCCCCAAATTACACGAGTTTCAGCCCCACCAGCCTGGGTGAGCTTCTCCGCACGTGAAAAGCTGGAACAGGACCCTTGTCGCCAGATCTGCTGCGTCTGGCTGTGAGTCTCCGTGGCCGACTCTTTGGGGCCCAGTGACCCAGGGACCCTCCCTCGTCCTTTCAACACTCACAGTGCCCGAGGCCTGGTAGGCGGGAGGCAAGCTCATCTCTGGACCTCTGATGTGATTTTGTACACAGAGGGGCTCAGGGCCACCTGGGGCCACTCCACAGCTGACAGTCCGGCTGCCCGCTCCCCAGGAGGCAAGAATACACAATGGGGAAAAGACAGTCTCTTCTATAAATGGTGTTGGGAAAACTGGGCAGCCGCATGCAAAAGAATGAAACTGGACCACTTTCTCAGACTCTGTACAAAAATGAACTCGAAATGAAATAAAGACTTAAACATAAGGCCTGAAACCATAATAGTCCTCGAAGAAAACAGGGAGTAAACTCGACATCACTGTCAGCAAGTTTTTTTGGACATTTCTCCTCAGGCAAGGGCCACAAAAGCAGAAATAAAAAAAAGCAGAAATAAATGAGATTTCATCAAACTAAAAGGCTCTTGCACCGAGAAGGAGACCGTGAACAGAATGAGAAGGCCACCCACTGAGAGGGAGAAGGTATTTGCAAATGACGCATCTGATAAGGGGTTGACATCCAAACTATATAAAGAACTCATGCAACTTAACATAAAAAATACAAACATTATGATTAAAAAATGGGCAAAGGACGTGAAGAGACATTTCTCCAAAGAGGACAGACACGTGGCCAACGGGCCCATGAAAAGCATCAGGGACATGCAAATCAAAACCACAATGAGAAGTCGCCTCACACGTGTAAGGACGGCTGTCATCAAGAAGACGAGAAACACCAAGTGCTGGCGAGGATGAGGAGAAAAGGGACCTCATGCACTGTTGGTGAAACTGCAAACGGGTACAGCCGCCATGGAAAACAGGACGGAGAGTCCTCAAAAAATTAAAAATTAAAAATAGAACTACCTTAGCCTCCAGCAATTCCTCTTCCTTTTCTTTTCCAAAGAAAACAAAAACACTAATTGGAAAAGATCTATGCGCCCC
>NW_011889227.1:677747-691922 GCF_000151845.1 Pteropus vampyrus | reverse complement strand
AACTTCCAGACAAGACGGAACCTTCCCAGCCCTAAAGGAGAATCAGACTGACTTCGGCTTCCCACCTGCAGCGCGGGACAGAGGGGACAAGGAAGTGACTTCTCCGAATGGTGAGGAAAGCCAGACCGGAGGCAGTGCGGGCGTCACCTCCGACACGACGCGCGCCGACGTCAGTGCGTCACCTCCGACACGACGCGCGCCGACGTCGGTGCGTCACCTCCGCCACGACGCGCGCCGACGTCAGTACGAGCGTCACCTCCGCCACGACGCGCGCCGACGTCAGTACGAGCGTCACCTCCGACACGACGCACGCCGACGTCAGTACGAGCGTCACCTCCGCCACGACGCGCGCTGTGAAATGAACTTTGCTTCATCACGTGATGAAGCGGCGGCGTCCGCCACACACGGACGGTCGGAGCGGTAGCGCTGAGCAGCAGCCCCCCTGCAGTTCTGGGGAGTCCGCGGGGTTCAGCGGACAGAAGACCTGGGCAGACGCTTCGCAGGGCGGGAAGCGCCGTCGGCCACACGCGCGGGACAGGCGCTCACTGGCAGCGCAGGGACCGAGACCAAACGAGACACGTCCATTCAACTGGCAAAGTGACACAAACGTGACGACCCCTCGAGTGGAACAGGAGACAGGTGGGTGCGGCCTCAGGCATTGTTGGCTGGAGTGTGAAATGATCCGACCAGCTGCCCCAGGGTGATCGCCTGCTCTCGTCGACGCGGGGGTCCCCCCGCGGCCCCGTCCGCAGTCGCACTGCTGGGGCGCCCGAGCGGGCATGAGGAGGTGCGTCCCGAGTGTTTACTGGCCAAACCTGGAAGCTGCCCGAACGCCTGCGGCCGAACGGATGAATGGGCCGTGGAGTGCGGGGTCTCCGTAGCCCCGCTCCGAGGACGAGCCGGGAGACGTCCCTGGGGGTCTGACCAGCCGCGGACGGAGCCCGAGGACCTGCTGCGGAAGCGGAGGCCTCGCCAGGTCGCACGGAGCTGGAGCTGCCTTGGACGCGACAGACGTCTTTGTGCTCACTCCGAACCGGGAGCTGCCACCTGGGACCTCGCAGGCCTATACCCATGTGGTGCTGCAGGTCCCACCCGGGCTGAGGACCCATGAGACCTGGCCCTGGGCCCCCAGACAGGCCATTCTTGGCCTCCCTTGGCCTCTCAGGGAGCTGGGCTTACACTGAGGCTGGGGTCTCGCTCCCCCTACCACCTCCGGGTGGCCCTCACTGCCGCCGACAGCGGCCAAGCCTCAGACTTTCCTCAGCCCAGTGCTGGCCGTGGCTCCTGCCCTCCCGAGCCTGCCTGCCCACTGGGCGTGGCCAGAGGCCTCCGTCTCCCAGGAGGACTTTGTGGGGCCCCAGGGCTGAATGAGGGGGCCGGTGGGGAAGTGGGCCCCTCCCCGAAAGGAGGGCCCGCCGCGGGGCATCTCTTTCCCTCTTCCTTTATTGGCGCCTTGAAGCCCAGGATGGACCTCCTGGCCCTGGCATCACTGACCACGAAGAGGGTAATTCTTGAGGGGCTGTCCGTGTGGTAGAGGGGCTTAGCAGCCCCCTGGCCTCCCCCGCACCGGACACTGCCCCTGATGCAAAGCCAAGGTGGAGGCGCTTCTGTTAAGAGACTGTGATGGGGCCCTAAGGGTCCCTAAGGATGTGTCCTCCCGCTGCTCTCCACACTGACAGGACCAGACACCCCGGGGCGGGAGCTAAGGAGCAGGCCTGCGGGTGCCCCCCCTCCTGGGCTGTGGAGCCGTGTCTGTCTGGCCACCACGCTTTGCAGAGCACACGCCCCCAGATGTTCCAGGATGAAAGACCCAGAGAACGAGCAAGTCGTTCTAGGACTCGATGTCCTCCAGGCAGGAACGGTGGCAGGGACCACAAAACTCCTGTCTAGCACATTGGCACTTGCTCGATAAGTCATGTCTGGGGTGACAGAAAGATCTAACTGCGGGAGGTGAACACACAACTCAATATATATGACAGTGTTGAATTGTACACTTGAAACTTACTGGATTTTGTTAGTCAATGTCACCATAATAAATTTCTTAAAAAAATCATGTCTGGGCTTTGAAATGTCACCTCGCAGGATAAATGCAAGAGAGGAAGACAGTCAGTCTGCCCACGAGTCGGGGCTGGGCAGTCTGGGCACCTGGGGCAGCCCTTCTGGGAGTGCGGGAGGGGGCGAGGGGGCAGGCAGGCTGAGGGTGGGGGCCCAGGCCGGGACTTGGGGCTCCCAAGTTTGGGTAGGCCTTCTGGGGGAACACCACAGCAGGCTGGAGCACCCAGTAGTCAGCCAACTGTATCGTCTGGATGAAATAGGTAGTTTTTGTTTCTGCAACGCAAATACCCATCAGCAGCAGAATGGAAAAATAAACGGGTCGTTTATTCAAAAAACACTGCAGAGCAACGAGGGGCAACGAAAACCAGGCCCCCAGGCCACAGGCAGCCACGTGGTGAAACGGACGCGTGCAGGCTGCCCGTGGCCCTTCCCGGAGGCCCAGACTGGCGCTAGGCACAGTCGCTCTCCAATTGGGCCACCTTCAGGAGGGGCATTGACTGAAAGGGGATGAGATGAGGGCGCGGGGGACCCACCATCTCTGGGGGTAGCTCTTCTAAAATACCACCTCACTGCATCTAAGCTACACCACAAAGATATCTGAGTCTCTGGCTCCGGGCTGATGACAAGCAGTGCCATGTGTTATCCATTGTGACTTTTGTGTGTTCAAGGACCATCGCCCCTAGTAGTGTCAGCTTCAGAGAAGTGGGGGCCGTGAGGTCCCCAGGGCCTGATAAGCAGCAAGAGCCAAACTGAACAGATGACAGAACAGGAGGTGAAGGGTGGGCCTGCTACCCCCACCCCCCGTTTGTGGGCAAGGCCACACCCAGGGGGAGAGGTGCCTGGACAATGCAGAATTGGGAGGCGGGAACCTTCTGGAGGGGGCAGAGGGGCGGGGCTGCAGCCCAGATGCTGAGTGGCCCATAACAGGCTCTGGGGGAAGGTGGGAGACGGGCAGTGAGCACCCAAAGGTCTCCGGATGACATTTGCAGCAGCAGCAGCCCAGCACCAAGCTGAGATGGGAGAGGGGAAGGGCGGCTGCGATGGGGGTGACACTCAGTGTCCAGGC
Organism: Pteropus vampyrus; assembly: GCF_000151845.1. Taxonomy (NCBI): domain Eukaryota; kingdom Metazoa; phylum Chordata; class Mammalia; order Chiroptera; family Pteropodidae; genus Pteropus; species Pteropus vampyrus. The sequence continues at coordinate 688,801 of NW_011889227.1, read as the reverse complement.
CCCTGTCCTGTCTGGTAAAGCACACTGGGCACATTGCCAACCGCACCTCAGGGACACACTGGCCAGAGCTGGGGACGTGGTGGGAGGGACCTGGCTTCTCTCGCCTCCCGGGTGGGGTCTGGGGCTGCGGTGTGCGGGAGCCCCTGCCGCTCCCCTCCAGCTCTGCAGCAGGGACCCTGTCAACAGCACAGGAAGGTGGGAGCCTGGGAGCAGCACCGGGGAGGAGCCGGGGCAGGGCCGGCGGGAGGGCGGGCAGTGGGCCCTGGGGAGCTGGCCAGTCTCCGGCCCCAAGGTGACCCAAAGAAAGCCATAATGAGCCTGATGTCCCGGCCAAACTCTAATGCGAGTAATTTTCCTTCCCACTCACAGACTTCAGGGGGGAAGAAAGCATACAAAGGCCCGAGTCCACTTTAGCGCAGAAAAGAAAATGGTAGAAAAATAATAGTAAAAATTACTGTGTGATTTTCATCACCTCCCTTTTTTCATCTGCTCGCTTACTTTTTTTCCCTCCCACTTTGCTGAATTTTCAACAATGCAGGAGGTTATGCTTAATTTCCGGAAAGTGTAACCTTTTTGGAAATGCACCTCTCTCTGCGAATGGACGGCTGCTGCTGGTAATTAGGGTAATGTCATTCTGTGTTCCAGCTGCTTGTGCTAATAAGACTAATTGGCAACAGCAAGCATTAACCGTGATTAGTCATACGCGCCTAATAGCATCGCTGGGGCCTGTCATCCTCCGCAGGGCGGGGCTCACAGCTCCCTTCGGTCTGGTCTTTCTGAATTCGGACCCTTGGCTGCGTCCCTCTGTAAAGGATCCCCTTTTTTGGCCTGCACCAATAGCCAGGTTCTCTTTGCAAAGGTGGAGAGTCATGCTGGGATAGAACACTTCACGTCGGCTGGTTTTTAGAAGCAAGCAAGCTGGCTCCAGTGTCACCGGTGCTTACCGCCATGGACACCGCGGGTGGGCCGGGTGCTCAGGAGTCAGAGGCACGATTCGTCCAAGAAACATCACGCTAGAAAAAGGGAGGGCCAACGTGCTTTTTAAAGCAAGCAAAGGAACCAAATATGTTTTTATACCACCAGAAACTCTATGACAACAAAGTATTTAAAATCTTCATCAAGGAAGTCTGTTGCTCGGGTGTTTCTCTCTGTGCACCCTCTCTCCTCCCCAGTGGGGAGGGTGGACTCTGGGGACAGGCCGGAAACAAAAGCTATGTGCTTAATCCCATCCCTGAGATCGGGGACAGATGAGGCTGACAAGATCGATCCCCTGGGACAAAGCCCCCCCTGGCGGTCCCTGCAGCCCCAGAGACCCGTCACAGGGCAGGGTTTCCGGGGAGACCACCATGCTTCTTCTGGGTTTACAGAGTATCGGGAGATAAGCAGAGGGGGTGATGGGGCGCAGAGCATAGGGTCTTCGGCGGGATCTACTCCCTAGGAGGTTGGCCTAAACCTACGTGCAAGGCCAGTGGGAAGGACGGCGGCGGCTGTGGTGCCCGTCCAGACCCCCAACCAGGCTCGAGGCCCCGGCTGCTGAGAATGTTCTCGTCAGCCTCCCAGAGCTGCCCGTCTCTGGAGAAGTGCCCTCACCGGAGGGAGCTGTCCTGCTCGTACACAGGGGCCTCAGTGGGACGGGCACAGAAGGCCAGCCCTGGATGCTGCGTGTGTGCCGACCCCGCGGCCATGGCAGTGGGGTGCCAGCCTTCCCAGCCCGGGGTGAGAGTGGACAGTCTGGGGCTGGGACAGTGGGGAGAAATCCTGGAAGCGAGAGCTGGAGTGAGACCCAGAGCCGAACTCTAAACCCTGCCCAGACCCACCAGACCACGCACGCAGAGCAGGAGCTTTGGGGGCAGAGACACGAGAGGAGTCTACCCACGAGAGAGGTGACTGCGCTGGGTGACCTGTGACTTTTCTGCTCTGTGACTCCACGTATTCTCCAACTCACGCACAGTGTAGGTGGCAGAAAGTCAGTTCTACCAACCGCTTTTGTGGTTCACGAGGGACCAGGTGCTGGCTGTCACCAGAACCTTTTTAGTTGTGATGGTAAGTGCCCCCCCCCGGCTTCTGGTGGTTAAGTGTCCCCACCTGGCCGCCCCTGCTTTGGGGCCCACACATGCGTCGCTATCATTGAGCCACATTCTGTGACGGCCACTCTGGCTGTCATCCCCGGCCTGCATCCCTCAGCCATGCGCTCCCGGTGGCCATGGAGAACGGCGTGTCCTTCTGTGGCGGGCTCTGGCCTCGGCGCCTGTGGATTCCAGCACGGCCCCTTCCTGACAGTCTTGTGTGAGGCAGCTGGGCGCTTTAATTCAGGCTCATTTCTCGGAGTGGCCGTCGCTTTTCTCAGACTTCCAGGAGCGAGTCTGAGCCCCCCCCCAGGGTTCTTGACGGGGCGTTAAAGTCTGGGTCCCAGAAGTGCCCCCAAACCAACAAATGCTCCCTTACTGCCTTCTGTGCTCACCCCCTTGGCTGGACCCAGAACGCAGTCCTATGGGCAGTGCTGCCCGTCCCTGTCGGCCTCCCGTACCAGTTCCAGTGGGTCCCTGAATGGGTTCAGTGGCTGCACCTTAACTCCAGGTTGACGCTGGCAGCTGGCAGAGACGTGGAGACGCTCCTGAGGGGGCGCCTGCTGCTTTCGGGGACAAAAGCCTGTGCTGTCTCCCCACGGGTGTGGGCCACTTCTGCAGACTCAGAACTAAGTCTGGGGAGTCAAATTCTCCGTGGGCATCCGCCACGGTGTCCCGTCCACGTGTCAGGACCTCAGGCTTTCCCACCAGGGCCCAACCACTGGGACAACCCGCCTCAAGTGCAGCCACTCTGAGCTCCGGCTCAGGCTGGTCGCCCACGCGTCTTCAATCGCTTGCTGATTGCCGTCAGCTGTCATGGTCTCCCCTCAGGTCTGCAGGCAGCTGGAACAGTCTTCTATCTCCACTGGCCTCGTAGTGGACCCCCCTCCCCCCCCACCCCTGGGTGTTTCCAACGCCAAAATCGGCACCTTGGCCAGCACCTTTCCCGACAGCGCTGGTGACCACTTATCAGCGAGGCCACGCCTTTCGCTAGCGTCCGTGCTCCGCCCCAGCCAGGCAATGAGCGAGCCCGTCTGCGAACTCCATCTTCCCACCTGCTGTCCCGGGCCACCCCTGCTGCCCACCGTGGCACGGGGTCCTCCGGGGAGCAGACGCCGAGATAGTTAGAAACAGGACGGCTCACTGGCCTGCGAAAGTAAAGGAGAAGGCGGCAGACGGTGGGCGCCGTCCGCCTGGGAGGCAGACCCCGCCCCGTCTCTCAGCCCGCTGAGCAGCTGGCCGCTGGAGCAGGTGTCTGCGTGGAGAGGGCCCACGGCTGGCAGAGGCTGCCCTTGAAGGAGCGTCTGGTGGGCGCAGGTCGTCAGCCAAGCCCGCTGCTTGAAAGTGGGCGTCAGGCAGAGCTGAGCGGCGTTTCTCTGTGTGCCTGCTGCCATCAAGTGTAATTCTGTCCACCCCTCTATTAGCTTCCGGTGACACACTCTTTCAGTGGTGACCCTAGAAAGGACAGCATGCACCCTCACTGGAGGATTTTTAGTACTTTCAACACCAACTAGATGAGGCTAGGACTTCCTGCCTTTGCGCTGTTTTTAAAAATGTTGAAGCTTGTTAATTTACTAGTGAAGTTAGACATCTACTTACTTCAATTTTTAATTGCAGGTCAACCCTTTTACAAGGGTCTAAGTGTGGAATACAGTGCTGTGGGCTGGAGACGCGGTGGCGTGCGGCCCGTCTCCAGAGCTCACGCATCCTGCTCGACCGGAACCTCGCGCCCGCTGGCCGATCGCCCCGCTGCCCCTCCCCACCCGTTACCCAGCTCGTGTACATGGAACCTCGGAACACTCCTCTTCCTGCGACTGGCTCGCTTCACTTAGCGTGACGTCCTCAGGGGCCACCCCCACTGTCCCATACTATATAGGACTTCCTTTTTATAGGCCACCTGGTGTTCCTTGTCCGTCCGTACTGTTCTTTATCCATTTGTCTGTGATGAATATGTAGGCTGTTTGCACATCTTGGCTGCAGTGAACACAGGCGTGCGTGCATCTCTACGAGATCCTAATTTGAACTTTTTTTTGGATAAATACCTGTAATTAGGATTGCTGGGTCACATGGTAGTTCTATTTTAAATTTTCTGAGGAGCCTCCGTGATGTTTTCCATCATGGCTGCACTGTTTTGCATTTCTACCCACAGTGTGCAAATGTTCCCATATCTCCAAAACGTCAACATTTGTCTTTTATTTTTTTTTTGGTAAGAGCCATCTTGATGGTATGAGGTGATATCTTGTTGTGGTTTTGATTGGCTTTTCCCTGACGATTAGTGATATTTGACACTTTCCCATATACCTGTTGGCCATCTGTAGGTTGTCTTGGAAGAAACATTTATTCAAGTCCTTAGTCTGTTTCTTAATCAGGTTACTAGTTTTTTTGTTTGTTTCTTTCTTTTACCATTGAGTTGTGTAAGTAAAAAGGAAATAACCCCTTATCGGACATGTGGTTTGCAAATATTCCCTCCCATTTGTGGGTCAACGTTTCATTTTGTCGTTTCCTTTGCAGACGCTTTTCGGGTTGATGTAGTCCCACTTGTTGACTTTATTTGTTGCCTGTGTTTTGGTGTCACATCCAGGAAACCGACCACTGCCAAGACCGATGTCATGAAACTTTGCCCTGTGTTTTATTCTAGGACTTCTACAGTTTCATCTCTTACATTTAAATCTTTAATCTATTTTTGAGTTGATTTTTGTGTACGGTGTAAGATAAGGGTCCAGTTTCATTCTTTTGCACGTGGACATCCAGTCATCCCAACACCATCTTAGTTCATCTGCATCTTCAGCCCGATAAGGCTGTCATACTCATTTATTTTCACCGCTCGCTCCCCTTCCCGGCGGTCATGGTTCCTGCTGTGGTGCCAGGCTCCCGTGTGGGTTTCCTTCTGCCTGGAAAACTGCTTTCGGTGCAGCTCTGCCGGCGTTGCAATCTGTTTTTGTTCTTCTGAAATATTTTATTTCACTCTCCGTTGGGAGGATAATTTGCTAAGTATCGAATTCTAGGTCGGCCTTTTTGTTTTTCTTTCGGCATTTAAGATCATTCCGTGTCTTTTGGCTTTCATCATTTCTACAGAAAAGGGATATGTCTCTACTTTGATCAGAGGCTTTTAGATTTTCTCGCTGGGCTCAGGCTGCATTACTACGACGCTGTGGTCCTCTTCATCCTCCTTGGCATTTGAAAGAGTTTGAGTCTCTAGCTTAGCGTCTTTGGTTAGTTCTGGAAACTTCTGTGTCTCTCCTAGCCCCTTCTTCCTTTCCTTCCTGGGACTCCAAATACAGGTATGTTAGATTTTTACGGTATGCTGCATTTCTCTTACATGATTTTGCCGTATTTTCCACCCTTTTCTTCTCCATACTTATCTGAATGTTTTCTACAAACCTATCATAAATTCATATATCTTATATTGGGCTTTGTCCAATGTTTTCAAATTCATTTACTGGGTTAATTTCAATTATTTCAGTTTTAGAATTTCCATTTGAATTTTTTTGGCTAATAGATTTCTGTTCTTTGGTAAAATCTCTGATTGATCGCCCACTGCCTTGACTACAATAGTCACATTTGAAAGTCCAGCTGCGGGACCGAGTCCTTTGTCAGGACACACGGGTGACTTTTCTCCTGGTAGTCCATGGCCTGTTCATTTGGAAAAGCAGAAAAATTTTACTTTGATGGAAACTCAATTTCTTTTGTGATTTGCATTATGTCCTAAGAAACCTCTGCCCATCCCGAAGCTGTGACATACTTTCGTTTTCTTCTAGAAGCTTAAGTGCTTACACCTGAGCTGCGACTCTTTTGGGTTTTCATCTGTGGTGTGTGGTCGGCGTCAAAGTTCATTTCTTTCCATACAAACAACCCAGTTGTTGGATAGACTTTCCTTTCCCAGCTGATCATGTATGTACCTGTGGGTCTATTTCTTGATTCTGTTTCATTTCATTGACTCAGGGGTTGGCAAACTTTTTCTGTAAAGGGCCAGAGTGTAACTTGTTGGGTTTGCAGGCCACAGGGTCTCTGATGCAACTACTGAACTTTGCCAATGTGCCGTGAAAGCAGCCAGCTGGGGGCGGGAACAACAGCGAGTGGGAGCGGTCCCATGGGACGCTCCAGTCTCTACTGGTGCCTGTTAAGCATCTCAAATTTAATTCTCATGTGCGCACTGGTCTGTTTCAGTTTTGTACACTGCCCATTGGTCTTTTTCCATTGCTATGGCAACACTTTTATGGTCCTACTGGCGTCGAAGGTCGTATACATCTAATCTCCACTCTGAAATCAAACTGTCAACATCCTAAGAAAGAAACACCGGAAGATTTGATGGTGGATGTGCTGTAATAACGGCTAATACTGAGCGTTTATAGTCAAGCTTTGTTGTTAGATATTAAACGTGTTACACTTAATCTTCACGATGTCACTCGCTAGCTGGGCACCCTGGGACGAAACTGCTTAACCTCTGTGGCCCTCTCCTGTGTGTAAAGTGAGGATGGTTCTCTCGTAAAACTGCCGTGACGTTAGTACACGCAGAGCACTTAGAACAGCGCCTGGCACATAGTAGGAACTCCATTTTACGTTAACGAGTAGAGAACTATACAGGAAAACAGAACAACCCAAATGCCTCGCATGCGACAGCGTGAAGTACCGTTGGCTGCCTTTGTAACCCGCCTGGGTTAACTCCCAAGGCAGCACGGTGCCACGTGTCTATGGGGTGAGCGCTGCGTGACTGGCGTGGGTGGCGAGGGCAGAGGGGGCTGCGAGGCAGCACGGGGACGCAGAGGCGACGGAACGAAGAGGTGAACGCAGGCTCCGAACGAGTCGGCGACGCGGCCCTTCGCTGTCGCTGCGGTGCAGCGCGGCCACGGACAGCTGCAAGCTGACGGGCACAGCCACTGCTACACCACAACCGCGCGCATGCAGGCGACGGGCCACTGGCCGGGGACGGAGCCCACCTTGGCGCAGCGATGGGAGGAGGTCCCACTGGCCAGCGCGAAGGCGCCCGAGTTCGCGGGAGCTGCCGGTTTTAATGGAAGCACAGGCTCACGCCAGGGCTCAGGAAGGCGAGCGGGCGACGTCACGGGGCCGCGTGAGCAGAGCGAACCACTGGCGGCCACAAACCGCCTGGCGCAGGGCAGGAACCAGGCCGCATTCTTCAGGTCTGCGAACTTTTCTGTCATTTTCCCGACAACACGTGGCTGACGGGGAGGCGGGCCGGGAGCGCGAGCCTCTGGCTGTGGCGCCCAGGTGTGCGGAGCCCAGGTGTGCCGAGCGCGTGCCCAGCCTCTGCGGAGGGACCTGTTGACTGGCTTTAACCAGCCGGGGACGCTTGTTCAGCAGATTGCAGGGGAATGAAAAATGAGCAGTTATGTCGCATCGCATTCTAAACGTCACTGGAACAGCCGACCTCAGCACCAAAAAACACAGGCTGGGGAGGGGCCACCCGCGGAGACAAGCCAGAGGACCAGACACACCCAGCTCTGAAGACACCCAGCGCTGTGGCCCCTCCCCTGCCACCCCACACGCCGCGCCCGTTCCCCCAGGGGCGTGGGGTCTGCCTCGCAGCGAAAGGACGCCCCGACCCATCACAAGGCAACGGAACAGCAGTTCGCTCAGCGTGGCCCCCACACCGTCTGGTTAGTAAAGCCCAAGCAAGGCACGAGAGAGAATTTCTAGAAACAAAGAATCAGACTTTATTTTTGTTGTTATTTTTAATACAGTGTCGTATCGTAGACATGTTAGTCTTGCAATTCAGTATGGCCGATACGCAGAAACGCAAGTAGGAAGGAAGGAGAGAGTGCGCACTCCTGGCCTCGGGCGGGCACCCTCCAACCCCCGACGGGCCTCGTTCTTCCCGTCCTCATGTCCTTTCCCTGCCACGTGAGAAACAAATCAAACACGACCCCAAAGAAAAGGCTCGGATGCTCTTGCATCAGCAGCAGCTGGAGTGAAGCAAGACACTGCGTTACCTTGGGTGGGATGGAGAAGCCGACCAGACGCGCACACGGAGGCGGCGTGTGCCACCCCCGGCAAAGCTCCCCACCAGGTGAGGGGAGACCAGAGCGCGTCGTCCTCCAGCAGTCCCCGGGGTCCTGTGCCACAGGACGTCGGCATCCTTGAGACACGCGAAAGGAGCCCTATCCCCTGGCAGTGCCAGGTTGGAGGGGACGCACGAGACGGTGTCCTCGAGGGGGCGCTCACACACAGAAGGGCTTCCTGAGGCGGCTGGACGGCAGGGCAGGGCCCCCCGCCGGCTGTCCCAGGCACACTGCCGACTGCCGTCCGTGAGTGCCCAGGCGCCTCCGTCAAGCTCGGAGTTTCCACACCATTTACAATGGAAAAGTAAATCAGAAATAAGGCATTAGACATTTGATTTTTTATTTCCATACGCAATGTAACGTTTAGGCACGCTGCTTGGGATGCTATTTCTAAAAAAATCGTTGGCCTTTTTTCAGAATATCCTTTTGGTTTTAAATACTGGTCAGGAAAAACAAATGATGTAAAAATACGTGAATAATTTTCTATTACAGAAATGAAAAACTGATTTGCATCTAAAAGTGCAAGAGGTGAAGTAATTTAACCCTTTCACCAGACGATATGGCAATATACAATATATTGCTTCAGCTGTTTGAGAAGGCTGTGATGTATTTTTATATTGACATAGAAAATTATAAATTACATTGAATTAGTATCCATAATCACTATATATATACACAAACCAGTTCTAAAAAAAATAGACCGGTTTAGAATTTACGAGTGAAAACCTCACAAGGTACGGAAAAACAATTAACATGCTTAAGTGCCAGATTCTGATTTCTAGTTTAAAAATACTAGCCTGTAAAATGAACGCACTCTAATCCCATTAGCGCAGGAGCGTTTTTCAACAGACTTGCCTAATGGGATTCAGGTACGTTAAATATGCAGATGGCTCTGAAATGTTCATTGGTGACGCTTGTTAACGAGATAAATTTTGGTGAATGGGTTAATGGCAGATGAACTACCAAAACGAAACAGAAAACAAAAACGAAAAACAAAAAACCCAAACCACAAGCCATAAGCCATGTACACTCCAAATAGTCTAGTGTTTCACCTGTAAGGATAATCTTTTCGAGCAAACAAGACCTTAACAGAACATATGGCTTTACGATAACATCAATTTATCAACTAAGTTGTAGCAATAAATACTTAATCTCTACCAATAGACTTACATTTTTTGATCCGTTTTAAACAATACAGAAAACAGTTACCAATCAAAAACTGGTTATAAAAAGAACACCAAATAGTTCTTATTCAAAATCATTTTTGTAAGTTAGAACAACCAAAATAACACTTCGAGGGCATTTCAATCCTACAACTCCTTGCCGACCTGGAAGAAAAATGAATTCAGAATTTTGTACACGGTGAAAAATGTATGAAAACTGCCTAATACTTTGGTCACACTAATAATTGTCAAATAGTTATGTTTCAAATACAATAGATCTGTGTATTCACTTTTATAAAACTATTCTTACAGCCATTTTAACTATTATTACTACTATTATTACATGGGTGGCAAGATCTTATTTCACAGGCTACCCATTATTTAGAACAATACAATATAAACATACGCAAAAATTCTTGGTATTTGTCATGTGCAATATTTGTACACTTCTGGATTTCTCTGTACAACGTCTGAGCGTCTCGAGTATAAAGGGTGCTGGTCCTGATCCCGTGCGGAGTGAGTGCAGCAGTGACGGCGGCGGCTCCCGTGGAAGCCCCCAGAGCCCCGGATGGCGGCCTGCGTCCTCAGTCAGCAGCAGCAGGTCGCTCATCATACAGGGCCGTTGACGGACGCGTCGCCCGGCACGCCCGGCTGGTCAGCCCTACGGAGTGAGAGACAGCCACCTGAGGCACTTCAGCAGACACGTGAGACAAAATGAACTTCGTTCGGCTTCCCCGAGGGTGGGGACCGTTTGTGTGAACACTGTTTATGCGATGCCGAGCACTAAGCCTGGCACTTGGCGGTTAACCAAACGCTTCATGAATGAATTTATCTAACGCTCAGGAAACCTAACTGGATCGCGTCTAAGCTTCACCTTGAGCTCGGGGCACCAGGCGGGCCTGCAGCAGGGCAGAGCACCCCCGCTCCCTAGCTTCTGAGAAGCGCAGTCTGGTCGGTCTAAGCTGCCACCAGGCGCCCTCAGGAGCTGCTGGCGCACCCCTCCTCCAACACAGCCTCCACCTGTCCCTTGGATCGGAATCAGGATGCTGCTACCGACATGGGAGAAAGGAAGTCGAAGAAACGTCGGCGGGACCAGCCGCTGAGAGCAGAGGTGGGCGCTGTGACGAACGAGTGCCCGCAAACCAAGCGTGAGGTTTGCGGTGGGGGGGGAACAGGCAGGACACTGAATGAACACGGTGGTGATGTGTAAAGTCTGCCTTCCTGCCACAATTACAACCTGAACACACAAGACTCTCTTGATGGCGTTACCAGAGTCTTATAAAGGCGACTTGGGAGGGAAGCTGAGAGGAGCAACGGGGAAGCAGCACACGAGTACTTTGAACTGCATCAAAATCTGCAAACCTGACGCCTCAGGCACCTGCTCACTGTGACAAAGGACCAAGAAGGCAGCTCCACGCACACCACGCTCTCCTTACATCTACATCTGACAATGTCTCGGTGAATCACAGACAACGGAACCGAGAGTTCTGGAACCAGATGCAACTGCCCTCATCACTTACTGTGATCTTAGGTGTTTCTTAGCCTCTGTCACTTTGGTTCCCTCCCCCTGTAAGAGGGGGACAATAACCCCCATGGGGCGCGGGAGCATGCAAGGTGTAGAGCGCTGCGCACGCTGCTGGCAGATACCCGGTGTGCCCGATGATGGCAGTGAGGACCAGCGCGCGTCTGGTGACCTGAAGGGTCACGGCCTTCAGTCGTGACGGGAACCTCGCGGGGAAGACTTCACACGAAGTCTCAGGTGGCTCTTTACCTCAACACTGCCACAGAGTGCTTTAAAGAACACA
>NW_011889227.1:667871-676292 GCF_000151845.1 Pteropus vampyrus | reverse complement strand
GGACAGTGGCAGCGCCGGGCCAGGCCGGGCTGGATCCGAGGCGGCGGGCCTTACCTCTGCTCTGGACTACTGCTGGGGGGCCGGGGAGCCGCAGACTTCGCCTCGGCCGTCTCGGGGCTCTCCCCCACGTCTTTACAGGCATCTTGAGAGGTAGACAGTTTTCCTTCCTCGCTGCGGTAAAGAGGGTGACAGGCAGCATTAGAGCCCGGGGGAGCGGCGCGGTGGAGGGCGAGGCGCATGCAGATGGCTCTGGAGTCATGACTGCCGTGGGTCAAAGCCCTGGGGCCAGCATGCTGAGGTGAGGGGCACAGGGGCCACGGACAGTGACGGGGATCACAGAAGGAGAGGGTCACGCACAGCGGGCACTGGAGGGGCGGTGTGATGCAGCTGGAGTCTGGGGAAGCACGGTCCCACGCGACTGTACATACCGATAGGATTTCAACACTCTGAAGCCAAGTGTGCAAAACAGAAAAAGAAATGTACAAGAGTTTCAGAATACTCCTATAAATGAGGGATTTGGGGAATAACATGTCCACGACCGCACGTAAGCAAATCTGCAGACTCGGTGAAGGTGTCAAATGAACCTGTTTGAAGGAATGGGTCTTCAGTTAAAGCACTGCGCTCAGGGCTGAGCCCGCCCTTCAAACAGGCGGCAAGACAACCCCCCGCCAGCTTGCTGGTGGGTGAGCTGGGGTCACGTGAGCAGGTGACGCGTGGCTGAACCAGGACTGGATTTCTCGAGTTGCCCTCCGACCATGCGTGGGAAGTATACACTCTGGGAGGGAAGGGGACCAAGAACAGCGGCCAGGACAGGAAACTGGCCCTCGGGAGCTGGAGGGGACGGGAACGGGTACTCCCTCCACACAGCTCCTGGTGGAGAAAGCACACGCTCGTGGGCTGGAATTTCAGACTCTTCCCTATTCTGCCTGAGTTCTGTTTTGACACAGTCAAGATGGCACACGTGAGCTAAAGGGCAGCTGGAGGCCCCTCTGGGAAGGCCCAGCATTCTTAGAGCTGAGTCCTGTCTTGGGTCTGCTTAGGAAAAAACCTAATTTTAGGGTAACTTCTCGGGTGGCTTTCAGATGGGTCCGGGCAACATGTAAGGAAGAAAATGAACTAGAGATCTGGGGACACTCGGGGGGCCCTGGTTCATCACTCCCCTTCACGCTCCCCACCTGAGCAACCACCCTGAGGTGTTCTGTACATATTACCTTCATTCCTGTAAGACGGAGTCATTGCGTGTGTGTATTCTGAGGCCCATAACTGGCCCTGGATGGCATACCTCTCTGTACCTGTCCTGTAATGAGCATGGCTGGGAGGGCAGGCAGGCCGGCCCCGCTGACTCGCCGCCCCAGGGTGAGCACCCCAGTTCTGCCTGGCTTGTCACAGCTACCAGCCCAGAACGCCCTCCCCCTCCACGGGCAGCACGATGCTGCAGGGCGGGTGGGGGTGGGGGTGGGGGCTGCCTGGTGGTTCTCCCTTCTAGGGATGCTACTCCCAGCTGGAAGTCTTCCCACCTACAAGGAGGCCCAGGTGCATTCCCCACCTGCAGGGGACAGACAGGGCTGTCCTGCCCACACTCAGCTTGACCCCCCCACCCGCACCCCTCCTACTCTCAGGAGAGAAGGCTGACGAGTGTTTTGAGCATCTTATTACTTTAGCCTTTCTGGATCTCCTTGTCTGTAAACTGCTATCTTTTGCCCATTTCCTGAGTTGGATTTTCTATCTTTTCCTTATTGGTTTACAAGAACTAAATATTAAATGTTTGTTCATTTAGAAACTGTAATCTTTTCCCCCTTGATTTACCATCGGCCTCTTTACCAACAAGAAATTCCTAACTTTGATGCGATCGGTTCCATCCTTCGCATTACGGTTTACGCTTTTGAAGGTTTTCTTGTTCAGTTTTTAAAAAGAAAGTCCTTTTCTGGCCCCAGGTCAGAAAGATGCACTACATTTTCTTAAGCGGTGAGACTCTGGCCCCATCGCTTAACTCTGGAAGTCTCGTGTTCTTCATCTGCAAAGTGGCACAGTAACCACAGTACATGTGGTCCAGGGTGCGTGAGAGGCGTGAATGCGTCACCACGCGGGAACCGGGCCGGGAACGGGCCGGGAACTGGACTGAGAACCCGGCACGCGGGAGGCACGGCCCGTGTGCTCGAGCCGTACACATTACGTTGTCACCCCGCCCGGACTGCCTTCGAATGTAGGGCGGGGGCTCCGACTTCACCGGTGCCCTGTGGGGAGCCCGGCTCCCTGCACCACCAGCCACTGAGCTGCCCCCATCGTTACTGCGCTCTCTCCCGTCGCACTGGTCTCCTTGTCTACTTGAGCGCTGACGTCACGCTGGTATAATTAGTGTGATTCTGCAGCATGACTGAACGTCTGCCAGGGCGAGTCGCTTATTTAATCTTCCTTATGGTTTTCTAAGTGATTGGGGAACTTTATTATTCTACGTAAGTTTTAGAGTATGTTTAACATTGAGAAAAATCCAGCTGAAATTTTGACTCAACTTAATTTGGTGATGGTGACATCTCTGATGCGGGGATGGGCTGCCCCTTGTCCAGACCTCCCGTGGCTGCTTCCACTGGCGCTTTCAAGTTTTCTCTGTAGATGTCTGGGTCAAGATAATACCTAAATATTTTCTAGTTTAATGTATTTTGTGACTGGTACGTCACCTTGTATTATGCGTCCTAGTTGCTCAGTTTTAAGAGTGATTTTTTTACCCAGCGGTGTTGCTGAACTTTTATTAGATAATAACTGGTCATTATTATGTGCAGAGCAGTAGCTTTACCACACCGCGTCTAATCTTTGCCTTTCCTGACACCGCCCAGGACCACCGGCAGCGGCGGGTGGACAGACAGCCTCGCTCGTTCCTCTGAGCGAACTTCCCCACTAACTGGAATTTCTGCTGTACTCTGTACTTAACTTTTACCAAGATGAGGGATTCACTTCTGCTACTGCTCTGCTCTGAGTTTTAACCACACGCAGGTACCAAAAGCTTCATGAAAAATATCGAACAACTTTCATTCAGTCTATTAACATATGGTGAATTACACCGAGATTTTTCAGGTGCTGAACCATCTCTCCACTCCAGGGATAAAATCTAGCTGACCGTTAGGAATTATTTTTGGTTTGCTAACTGCTGGATCCAGTTAGCAAAGACTTGATAGTGTTTTTGCACTTAGTCTGCCTGTGACCCAAGCTGGTCATTCCCTGTAATTACTCTTATCTAGTTTTGGAATTAAGACTTCACGGCCTCATAAAAAGATCTCAGCAGTTTTTGCACTTTTTCTATTTCCTGTAACAACTTAAGACAGAAGCTGGCAGACTGCTGTGCACGGGAGGGCACCACGTCACCGCTGCATCTGACCCGCGCCTGCGAGGCCGACCCGCGAGGCTGACCGCACTGGGGCGGCCGTGTTCCGTTTTCCTCCACAGGCAACGGTTGGTTTGGATCCTTTGTCCATTTAAAATAAAAATCATTAATAGATTGTCTCTTTCTTATCAATATTAGGCTCTTCCTCTATCCTACTACCAAATCTTTCTTAGCTGGCTATGGCTTGTCTTTTCATTTTATCGTATGTTTTGGAATGTTAGAAATTAAATAAAGTCAAATTTATCAATCTTTTCTATTATGGTTTGGCTTTTTTTACAGTTAAAAGTCCTTTACCCCCAAATTCTAAAGACACTCTCTTACGCTGTCTTCTGAAAGCTGTAGTTCTGCCTTGCCTTTCATATTTACGCTAAGACAGAGATTTAATTTTATTTTTCTCCAAAAAGGACAATCACTATTTATTAGTTCATTCTTTCTTCGCCGAACTGTGACGTCATTCATTCTCACATGTGTCAAGTTCACGTCAGGGTAGAGCGTCTGTTTATACATAACCATGCCAACGCCACGTCATCTCAATAATTGCTTTAATAAGGACTCCTGAGACCTAACCTGGCGAAGCCAACCCCCCACCCCTTTATTCTTCAAAATGATCTTGGCTATTCTTGGCTCTCTTTGGTCTTCTTATGAATATCACCATCAGCTTCTCCACTTCCATGAAAAATTCCACTGGGATTTTGATAAGAAATACAGTCATTTTATAATTTTCTAAGAAATGCCAGAGATACCTTCTCATTAACAAACACAGCACATCTCCCTGCTTATTAGGTCTTCATTGTACCGTTCCATCTTAGTTATCTTAATGACAAGGTAAAAGAGGGGGGACATCCCAGTGGTTCTACTACCTGTCTAAGAGACTCAATCAGAATTCTTTATGTAGAAAATCATAATCTACAAACAATGGTCATTTGATTTTTCAGATCTTTATACCTTTTACTTGTTTTTATTTTATGCTGTGTTTGCCAAGACCAGCAGCACAGTGCTCAAGGGAGCGAGGGTGGCTCTTGCTGTCCAACACGCCCCTGAGGGGCGGCTTCTAATGCTCCCTGCTAAGGGTCCAGTGTGCTCTAGCTCCTCAGCAGACACTTGCCTGTCCCAGGATGCCACTTTCTATTCCTCGGCTGTGAAAAACCCACTACTGGCTTCCATTTTCATCAGATGCTTTCCCCTATCTACTAAAGGTCTAAATGGTTTCCATCCTTTTATCTATCTGTGAATTACCTTCCGTGATCTTTACGATGTCACAACAGCCTCACATTTATGTGATACATCACTGGTCACGATTTAAGCACACACCGCTGGATTTGGTTTGCCAGCTTGTAATGCCAGCGTTTCGTGCGTCATGCCGCACGTGGAATCAGCCTGCCGCTGCTTCCCGCCTCCCGTGTCTTGCAGAAAACTCACGGTGAGGCGGGAAGCATCTACTTGGGAGCTGAAAAGGTTACTTAAAAAAAAAAAAAAAAATCTATCATTTTGCTACTGAATTCTAACGACTGCATTAGGTCTGGAGAAAATGATCTGTATGATAGTGATTTTGATGGGCTGAGCCTTGTAGCCTGTATACAAGTCAATTTCTACCACGACTGAAGACTAAAGATTTGTCAAGTTTTTACACTCGTTATTTTGAATGTGCTAGACTTAAACTATAGTCTTCTGGACAGAGGGAGCTGGGGAGAGGAAGACAAGGATAGAGAGAGGGGGGAGGAAGAGGGGGAGGAAGGGGGGAGAGAAAGAAAGAGACCAGACACATGGTAGAGATTGACTTCAAGGCAGATGTGATTTTTCAAGAGTACAGTACACGGAAAAAATGGTCTGTATAACATGGGAGACTCCAAAGCAGTAGAGAGAAAGGGTAGGAGACAGAAAGAGACAGACAGACAAACAGACAGACAGACAGACACACACACACATTTTGGAACCAAAACTCTCCATCATCTCTTAAGATTTAACAGATACTAGAAAGATGTCAGGCTGACGTCTGAACCACGTGTGAATCAGGTTGAGATGCTGGTGTCTGAGGCCCCTCCCGTTATCCTCCCGGCGACCTGAAGCTGCCAGTGCGACGTGGCCCCCGGTTACCTTTTGAAGACCGCAGTTTCTGTCTTGGCATCTACAGTGAGGCTGAGAGTCTCCTTCATGCCGCCATTCATCACCGTCTCAGTTACCTTGTCTGTACTCTCTGCATCCTCCTCCCCGTCAGAGCTGGCTTCCATGGCCACGCTGCCTGGCACTGAAAAGTACACACAG
This sequence comes from Pteropus vampyrus, assembly GCF_000151845.1. Taxonomy (NCBI): domain Eukaryota; kingdom Metazoa; phylum Chordata; class Mammalia; order Chiroptera; family Pteropodidae; genus Pteropus; species Pteropus vampyrus. The sequence continues at coordinate 670,654 of NW_011889227.1, read as the reverse complement.
CCAATGGTCACCCGTCCCAAGACCAAATGAGAACTGTCACCCTCTTCTGTGCAGATCTGCCACCCAGAGGAAGAGCTCCCACGTGAAGAGCTGGTCCGCTGCGTCACCTGGGCCCATTCCTGGTGGGCGCAGGCCTCTTAAGAGCGCCCGCCGGGGAGGCGTTCTGTGGGTTTTCTTCGGCACAGGAGCAGCGCATCGCCCACAGCCTTCCGAGCTCCGTGGCTGCCCACGCCGCCCGCTCCCCACAGTACTCTCCAGTGTGTCACGGCCCAGAGCGGAGGCGGCGGCCACAAATTCTGGCCTCCCCCGCTTCGATCTGCGAGGACACGGCTCACGGCTGACCCGCTGCACTGTTCTCGTGCGTCCTTTTCCTTTCAGTTGTCCCCCTTGGGTCTATCTTGTTTTTTCAAGTTGCTTTCTTGTGGTTCCTTGTGGGTTATTGTTCTCCTATCATCGGGAGCCCCACAGTATGCTGGTCATCAGCTTGGGCTCTGAAGCCACACTTCCTGAATTCAAACCCCAGCCTCACCCCTCGCCGGCTCCCGCCTCTCTGCCCGCTGGGGCTAGATACCTAACCTGGGCTTGAGTTTCCTTACCCGCAAATGGGGTGGCTGACCCACCTGTCGAACTGTTGAGGGATAAAATGAGGTCATCTATATAAAACGGTGAATAGAATGACAAATAAAACCAGCACTAGTACTGGTTTCATTACTTCTCCCTGCCCCTTGGTTCTTGCGCCCTCTACGTGCACCCACGTTTCTTTTGCTAAGGAATTCCTTCTTTGTGCCCCCCACATGCCAACAACATACCTCATGTCTGCCCCCACCTCCCAGAGCCCTGGTCATCGGGCTGAAGGCAGTTCAAGGCCTATGCAAGGAACGATGTCCGTATTTTGAATAACGGGACAACCCACTAAACCCCCTGTGACAATTTAATCTGTTCATAAAAGTAAGAAGAAAATAAACAGCCCCACAGGCTGAAACACACCCGGACACATGTGTGTGCTCTAGCAAAGTAAATTCCAAAGGACAAAAGGACAGGGTGCAGGCGGCCTGGAACGCACGTGACTAACTCTGGCTCTGTTTACCCGGGGGACACTGACAGGACGGAACCCCAGGGAACTCAGGCCCCTGACTCCTTCTAGGACCAGCACGCTGTGGTTCCGGGGTGAACACACAACTTTTCTTCCCCAGCTGCTTGTACACGTCAGACCCACCGCTCTTGGCTCCTCTGGGCCCCTGAGCCCGAGAGTCGTGAGTCGTGTCTGGTTTTACGCATCTGCTATGCACACCGAGACGGCTTTTCAGATCTAGAAAATTAAGCGTGAGTTAAAGCCTGAACGACAACGAAATGACAGGCTGCAGGCCCCGCGTCTGGCACTCGCACCCACCTTCCGGCTGCACCGCCAGCGCAGCGACGCTGGGGGGCAGAGGGGCCATCGGCTCCGCGCTGGTCTCCATGTCCACTGGAGAGCTACTCCTCAAGGAATCTTTTGTGCTTTTGGAAAAGAGAAAGTTCAGATGTCAGCAGTGGTTAACAGCCCTCGGTCTCCATGACTTGCGAAAATGCGGTTCGGCCCAAGGGCGTGGGCAGTCGGATCCCGGCGTGGACGGCGGGGCAGTAATGCAGGGACTTCTCAGAGGTTTCCAGACAAGTCCTGGGCGGCCCGGGCCTCAGCCTCACCATGATCGCCAGGCTCCCAGGGCAGGAGAGCAGTGGCGGTCACAGTACAGAATCAACTGCACTGACTGCGTCGACTTATCTGGAACCAAACCGCCCGGAGGGCCTGGCCCTCTTCGAGATACTGAATAAGAAACCCGAGCTGTGCCCGAGGGGGAAAGGGAAGCCCGCTGCTTCAACACATTCTCCACTCATGAAAAGACACAGAGAGCAAGAGGCAGTGACGTGACTGTCCGGTGCTGGAGCAGAGATGGGGAAATAATTCCTGACGCTGAGACGTTTTCCACAAACCTCACTTCTGCCTCTGAATGATGGCTCGCTAACTGCTCTTACCACAGTTGCTATAAAGCCATGTGGGTTTCAGCGTATTCTCTGGGCTTCCGAGACGGTAACTGCTAGCTCTCCATCATTTACCCTCCTATCCTTTCCTGTGAACTGTTTAAAAACATCACTTGCTAGAACAGGTAGAGCAACAGTCTTTCAAACAGTATGGCTGAGGTTAATTTTTTCAGGACACAAAATGAAACGGTGTTCAGCAAATCAAACTAAGCCTAATGAGACATGAAATCCATGGTTAATACTCAAATGCTGACATTATTCAGGAAAATTCCAAAATGACAGGTTATTGTCCACTGAGAATAATACCTATAACGAGACTGACAGCATGTCTGCCACACCCCTTAATTCACGGCACTAGACTAGCTACAAGGGATGTAGGAGTCCACCATCTATCAAATTCGAGACACACGCGCTGTTCCAGGGTGCCCCGCACAGAGGTGCCTGCCAGTTCCTCAGCCGCCCCTTACTGTTACCCTCCCAGACAGCCCCGGGGGGCCAGAGAAGCCCTTGGAGATGCCCTCTGCACCAGCATCCTGCCAGCTCCTGAGGCCACGTCTTCCCAGGTTGCTCTGTTTGGTCTGCCACCGCTCAGCTCGCCCTGGACGCGAGGAGGGAGGGTGGTCATGACCGTGCAGCTGTGTCACTATGCCCCCGAGCTGAGTTTTCTATCTTGTTTAAGGCACTACACTGGATGGGAGTAAATCAGGGCGACAGTGTCGACGACAAGCACACATGGCCTGGCTCTCCCAGGGGGTCTGGAGAGC
>NW_011889227.1:663060-666165 GCF_000151845.1 Pteropus vampyrus | reverse complement strand
TCTGACCATGCCGCCTTGCCAGCCAAGTCTGGACCACAGCTGTTTAAACATCGCCTCCTCAGAGATGTGTCCCTTCAGATGACGCTGGGTCTGTCATTTGCGCTCAGTGTACACCATGCTTTTCCTTCACAGTGCTTATGCTGAATCCCGAGTCCCTGCCCGGGGACAAGCTGGGTGTGGAAACCACCATTCCCTCTCAGACATTTTCTATCACAGCTGGGGATCAGGCTGTAAGGAAGGAAGGGACGCTAGGCTAGGGAATCTGCCACGTGTGTGGGGGACAGCGAGAGATAAATGACTGAGAAGGAACTGTATGACAGAAATGGTCCCATTTTAAAGACGGGCCTCCCTGTGCCTTTGGGCGAGTTACTTAACTTCCCCAAGTCCAGGTCCCGCATCTGTTCGATTGTGACACGGACCGTCCACGTCTGGAGGTCCTGCCAAGGAGGCTCACACGAGGGCCTGCGTGCCGTCGATACTGAACTAGCGTCCGTGCCGCACGCCCTGCCCTCCGATCCGAGTGTGCCCAGCTCCACCGACACCAGGGATGACACTCGAATGCCTGAAAACCTCACCCGAAACGCTCAGAAGTTAACAGCATTTTTAATACGCCAGCTAACGCAAGTTTTCCTGGCAAGTAGCAGGACATATAAATAAGCCCTTAGCTGGACAAGGTTTAGAGTTATAAGATCCATAAAAATCTCTGAAAACCCATTTAAAAGTGTTTAAGCTTTAAGGTGTATCCTCTGGCCTAGTGCAGTCATGATTCTACAACTCGCAGGACTTCCCCATCTTTCCTGCATCGGCATGCAGAGGGTCACACTGCGGGGTCCACTAGGCAGGCTCACACAGAGGGTCCCCGTGCTATGAGGAGCACACTGTCATCAGAGGTGTAACTTGCTCCTTCCCCTGGGCCCGGTCAAAATGACTACACGTGTTTTAACTTATTAGACACTGCAGACCAGTTGGCCCGTTTTTAAAATGCCCATTTCCAACACACAAGCACATGGAAGAAGGCAACATACGTTCACTCAGGTCCACCTCCATCTTGTCCTCCGTGCTGGCGCTACTGGATTCAAACAAGTCTTGTTTCGCTCCGTCTTCTTCCTCGGAGTCTGTACTTTCCTCACTGTCCGTACTCCCCGAGCTAAGAAAAAAGGGGACCAAAATATTTAATGCTGCCTATTAGGCACTAGCTAAATCCACAAAATCCTAAAGTTCATCCAACAACAAAAAAATCACATCACGCTTCAACTGGCTCAGATCCGCGCAACTGTCACTTTGTTAGGTCTCTGTTCCGGGTGTGTTGCCTGATTCTGCCCTAAGCCACCAGGGCTCTGCCACTTGGGCATGGCTTTGAGATGTAGGTCACAACAACTAGAAAGTGCCTTCTGACAGGTGTGTGGAGGCATCTGGCTGCGCTGTTAACTGCATTTCCCCAGTGACGGCGGCGGCTGGGCTTCTTTGGGCTCATTTGCCACTCGCCTATTTTCTTTCTGAAGTCTTTCCACATCTTTAGTGCATTTAAAAAACGGGTTATTGTCTTTTTCTTGTGAGGGCTGTGAGAGTCCTTTACATACTCTCGTAGAAGCCCTTGATTAGACGTACGGCTTGCAAATGTTTTCTCGTAGCGTATGCCTTGGACTTTCATTTTCTTAATAGTGTCTTTTGAAGAGCAGTGTTTAATTTTGATAAATTCAAGCGTAATGACATTTTCCTTCTACGTATACTATTTTGGATATTGCATCTCAGAAATCTTTTCCTAATTCAAGGTCACAAAGATTTTCTAGTTTAAGTTTCATAGTTTTACATGTAGGTCTATGAGCTACTTTGAGTTCACGTGTACACATGCTAAGAGGTACGAACCGAGTTCATCTTTTTGTATACAGATGTCAGATTGTTTAGCACCATTTGTTTGAGAGCCTATCCTTTCTCACTGAATTGCCTTAGCAACTCTACCGGAAACCCAGGTGTCCACACACCTGTGCACGAGGTCCTGTCCCTCACTCTGGTCCCTGCCTTAATTGCTGTGTCTTGAAATCAGGTAGTGCTGGGCCTCTGATTCTGCTTCACGAAAGTCGTTTTGGCTATTCTCGGTCCTTTGCATTTTCATATGAATTTAAGAATCGACTTGTCAATAGCTACCAAAAAACTTGTTACGATTCTGTTTGGGATCGCAGTGAATCTAGACCAATCTGGGAAGAATTGGCAACTTGACAAATATTGAGTCTTCCGATTCATAAACATTTATCAAGTCTTGGTTTCGCTCAGCTGTTCTGTAATTTTCAGTGTACGGGTCCTGCACATCCTTTGTCAGATTTATCCCTACACATGTAATATTTTGATGCTACTATGAATAGTACTGCTTAGTAATTTCAATTCTAATTATTTGTTGCAGTACACAGAAACAATTCTATTCGTCTTGTATCGTGTAATCTCGCTCAGCCCACTTAATTGTTCCAGCAGTCTTGTAGATTCCAATACATTTTCTACATCGACAGTCATGCAGTCTACGAAGAGAGACAGTTTTACTTTTTCTTTTCCAATCCAGATGCTTTTTATTTTTCCTGGCTAGAACCTCCAGCACAATACTGAGAAGCAATGGTGAGAAGAGATATCCTTGCCTTGCTCTTGATCTTAAGGGAAAAATCACTGAGTCTTTTACCACTAAGTATGATGCTAATGGTAGGTTTACTGGAAAAACTTTAATCAGGTGGAAGAAATTCCCTTCTAGCTCCAGTTTGCTGAGAATTCTATCAGGAACAGATGTGCATTCAGCCACGTGGTTATTGATTTTCAAATTAACTCTCATGAATGTAAATGCAAAACATCATGAGAGTCGATGTTCTTGTAATGTCAGCTTTCAGGGTACACTGATGTGGCCTCAGAGAATCAGATGGGTACTATGCCTTCCTTTTCAATTTTCTGGAAGTTCTGGTATAGAACTGGTATTATTTCTTCCTGGACTATTTCATAGAATTCAGCAGAGAGGCCATCTGGGCCTGGAGGTTTTTTTGGTGTACGTGGGCAATTTTAACCTAAAAATTCCAATTCTTTAATAGATACAGGACTAGTCATCGGGTAATCTTTTCTGCTTGAGCTCTG
>NW_011889227.1:656548-661678 GCF_000151845.1 Pteropus vampyrus | reverse complement strand
GTTCTCGCAACGATGAAGATTCTGACAATGAGCCCTCGGACGGCGAGAACCCGGTGTGCAGAAGCAAATCTGTTTAGGTTCTTGTCACAGAGAGACTTAAAAAAATGGAGACGGGGGTGTGGGGAGAGGCTGGATTGATTTTGATGGGTATCCATTGACACGACTGTCCCCGAAGTTAGATAAACTTTCCCCTCCCTGGGGAAACTTTCATACGTAAGAACCAAAACAGCGCGGCGGCTGCTGTCGCTACCGGTAATGGAACACTGATCCAGAGCACTGCGCGACCACACTGCTCCGCCGCGTTTCCCACTCACGAGAGGCCGCGTCGCGTTTCCTGAGCTACGTCTCAACGCCTCCAGCAGTGCCAAGCAGAGCGCCCGGGGCCATCCGTTCTCCTGCCACACGGCAGATGGGGCACTGGCACCGACTCACGCCCGTTAGCCTGGGCATTTATGACCACAACAAAAGCTTCAGTCTCCGGGTCAAAGACCTCCACGGGGGAGGACACCATGCACCTCTCCTAGTAACCGCTCGCATGCGCACTGGGCGTGACTGCTGCGGTAACAAACCAGCCTTCACCTGGATCGCCTCTGGGATTCTGGCGCAAACGCGATGTGCTTTTCCTCCCAGATATCTTCCTCGTCAGAGCCGCCGTCATCGAACTGCTGTATCCTTTCCTTACAACATGCTTCAAACAAGGCAATGTTTCCCTGAATAAAAATGAGAGAGGGAGAAGACAAAACAAATTTAAAAATCTAGTTATTTTCTCCAAAAGTTACCACTGGAAATCGCATTCTTCCATTTCCTTTAGAAGATGATGCTCCATCACACACGCCAAGACAAAACATGACCATCTAGCATCAGCTTCTATGTGAGGGACACCAAAAAGGTGCCCGACACGACCGCATTCAGAGCTAGCACACGGAGCCGAGACCGCCCCCGACGCACTTTCGTTTGGTAAAAGCACCATGTGACTCCCCGAGCCTCTCTGCCCACCCAGCGCTGTCCGAGCAGGAGCACCCTGCCTCCTGGCTTTCCCCAGTCCCACGGTGGCGAGGAGCGCCCACTGCCCTGCCCAGCACGCTCCACCGACCACGTCGGCCAGTAAAGCCACGGTCCCTCCTGCCCATCGGCACACGGATGCAGGCCGTGCCCGCTCCTGACGAGTGAGCGGCACTGGTCCAGCATCGCTCGGTGCAGCTGACGGGCGTTTCGAAACCGCCCGGTGGTGAGTGCTGGCCTGATCGAGCCCACGTGTCACTCCTGTGGACAGATGGCAGACCTGAGAGGCGGCAGGCCGGAGTCCCACTGCGCTCTGTGAAGCTCAGCGTCTACACCGCAATCCCAAGTGGCCCTGGTTCAATCGGCCCTGCCACATCTTACACCAGTGTGCAAGCGCCCGTGCCCGCAGGGGCAGGCAGCTCATGCGAGCCGAAGAAACCCCGCCTCAGAGGTTTCCCAGCACACCCAGCACCCATGGCGGCCCCCACGCACCCAGCACCCACTTGTCCGTCTCTCGTTGGCCTTGTTGCTCACGACAAGAAACACTGATACTTACACTTTCGTTTGTATTGAGAGTAAAGTTGATGTCTGAGACCCGATCGAAAGAAACACTGTAAACAAAAGTGTAGGAATAGTTATCTACAGACTCACAGAAACAGTGACATTTTGCAAATTTAAAATATTTACGCTATCGTTAAAATCTCTAAGTTAAAAAAGAAAATCCTGCTTGTATTAAATAATACCTCCCTTGGTATTAAGGAATGTGTATAAAATGGGAAGGCTGGAATGGAAGCCTTTTCAGACACGATAGACACACCCTCAAAGACGTCCTGTCTATAAAAGATTTTTCACGTCCACGGCAACAACCACGGCTCCATAATCAAGAAAAGGGTTATTCGCAAAGGAGACCGTCAAAACATGGAAGAGCACACTGAAAGCTGTCAGGCACCGAGCTTCCTCCAGGTCTACCCAACGCACACATCAAATACAGACACCTCAAACCTTACGCTCTAACGTGGCCTAATCAGGAAGAAAGTAGGCAGTAACAAATTTATAGCCTAATAAACAGAATATCTGAGTAGGTGGGGCTAGCGTATCATTCTTAGAGACCTGTTCTAGTCAATCTTATCCCAAGTACCCATGCGAGTTTTAAAGATAGTGTGGCTTCCTAACTAGTGACATTTACTGAGAGTCCAAACAGGCAAGTGCTGAGATGCCACGTGGAGGGCCTGCGGGTGCCGGTGTGAGCAGCCCTGGGGGCCGTCCTTGCTCTCTCTGGATCTCAGTGAGCTGCTTCTCAAGGCTGCTGACACAGCCTTTGACCCCTGCTGTTGACAGTGCAGCCTGCGGCCCCGGGTGCCGGAAGTCGGTTAGCTTCTCCCACGCCTAAACTGCACCTGTGACACACAACAGTCACCATCGGCTGTAGCTCGACAAACTGTTGGAGGAACCATAACAGGTACCGGATATTCATGGGCGTCAGGCAGTCCCACGAGAGCAGACGTCCAACACTCCAAACTCTGTCCTCAACGAGCCACACTATCCCTCACATTGACACCTGATCTGTGAACACCTCTCACTTCCCAAGGTCAGATGCCAGACCGCCCGTGCTCACGTCTGTGGGTCGCCCACATCTTCTATTCGTTAGTTCTCTTGAGCACCAATAACTCCTGTTCCTGAGCTCCTCTGACCCTGACTGCTGCTCCTGCACAAAACCTAACTCTGCCTTACTGTGAGTCGCCTGGGAAAGAGAAGTCACCCAGGGTGGGGCTGCTCCTGCCCCGCCACACGAGGGCACCTCACTATGCGCTGTAAGTGCAGGCTGCTCTCACCAGGTAGCTCATGACGGAGTCACACTGGGCAACATGCCAAGAGAAGAACATGACTTAAGCTCCTAAACCTAGTAAAAAATAAGCCTCTCTGAAAGAGGCCAAGCCCAGAAGCAAGCCCTCTCAGTGGGAGACACCATGATCTCCACTTGGCTCCAGGGCAGGACAGGCTGAAACTAAAGAGACACCTGGGAGGCAGGTTCCTCCCGACTCAGAGCGCAAGTTCCTTCAAGAATCCAGGAAAATCACACAATGTGCCACAAAGAGCAGGAGTATAAGAGAATTATAAAAACAGGCAAAAATATACTCACTTGCCAATGTCATCTTGATCTGCAAACTTCTCATCGTTGAAGCCAAACTGGTCAATAAAATTGGACGTCATTTGTTGCATCTGATAATCAGAAAAGGCCTGGCAACCCCAGGACCAGTGACAGTGATATAATGATTCTAATGACATTCTACATACTATTTGCCCATTTGTGTTCCAGAAATCATCATATTTATATAGTCATAGGGCTTAAAAAGTTGGTGTGTTTTCTAAAAAAATATCAAATAATTTCAGACACAATTTACCCAAAACAGGAAATGTTTGGAATTTTGTCCACGAGTCATTCGAACGCGCGTGTCATTGTAAGAAATGTTAAGTGACCGCTCTGTTCTCTATTGCAAATTATCTCTAGAGAGGCTTGGGTTGTCTAGTTCGAGATGTGATCAAGTGACATGTGACGGTCTGAAATTATAAAGTCTACCAGTTACCTCTGGACACAACCACCCTCACCCTGAAGAGCCAACAAGTGGGGACCCCCACCCTCCCTCTCGGCATCTCCCCACCCCCAATCCAGCACAGCAACTAAGAATCACCATCACGACTCTACAAACACAACGTTCGGGGACACTTTATTTTTGTAAAAAGAGATTTAAGTCTTAGAGATTGAGAAGAGTATAAAAGTAACTTCTGTCTCACCTACCTGAGAGGGAGGACAGACAGTTTTAACACTGGTCCGAAATCAGCCCGCAAAGCCTATACTGGTTTCCTACACCATTCTAAAGCCCGCTTGGGTTTTCTTAGGTGAGAAATGGGGGGAATGTTACAATGGACTCCACAAAAAAGTCGATATTCTAATTTAAAAGAACGAGCAGGCCCAGGGAGCAGGTGGAGTCGGGGATGTGTGCTCCGTTGCCAGTCGAGGGCAGAGAACACAAGAAGATGAGCCATGTCCTGCCAGTTTTACCCAAAACGATAAAAATGGAGACAAATAACAATGTGTGTGCCGCCCAGGGACAGAGCTGTGGACAGGAGACGGCCCTTTCCTGCAGGAGAGCCCCACACAAGGGACACGAGCAGCACGTGGCGGCTGACTGCAGGCGTCACTCCCAAGGCCACTTGCTGGGAGGGGGCAGCTGTGGCTAAGTTATAGCCCCGTCCCTGTGGTTCTCCATCTGAGCGGAAGCCACGGACGCAGCCCTGCTGCGGACGTGCCCCTACCTCCCCTTCCTGACGACTCATTCTGGTGGCAGGGAATTATGGCATGGATAATCCAAGTCACGGATGCTTTATAAACACACCTTATATTTGGCTTTGGAAGGCATCTTTTCTGTAGGTCTGAAAAAGGCTGTATCTAGTTTACTGAGAACGTAAAATCTCACTTTTCTCTAAGTCGGGATGCCCACTCCCACTCTCACGCTGCCCCCTTTCTTGCCCACGGGGATGATATCACATGAGCACCGGGGCCTGGGGCCAGCCCCGCCAAGCATCGTGAGCGAGGCGCACCCGGGCTGAGCTGCGGGAATCTGGCTGAAGACAGAAGTGGAGGCAAAAGCTCTGCGAAGCTGGGCTGAGTTGTGGACACGTGAATGAGAATCACGATACGTAGCATTCACGTTCGTTAAATCAGAAAGAAAGAACCACCCCTCCGGATCGCAGCTTTAGCTTAAGGTAAAACGAATGCTTGGCAGCTTCCAGCAAGGAAGAACCCCGAAGGCGGCCTCTGAGCAGCCACGCAGGCCAGGCTCTGAGTTTATTGAGAGAACAGAAATTTGGTCACACGAGGGAGAGGCTCCCTCTCCATTCTTCTTTCTTTCCTTTAGTTTTTTTGTACTTCTAGAGATATTATAAATCTTTGAGGTGTAAAAGGGAAAAAATGTTACCCAAAGTGTTCCTATTAATGCTTCACGATACTTTAACTGCTTCATAAACAGAATGCAAATACTAAACGTATTGTAAGTGTGTGTGTGAACACATACGCATGTGCACGCACAGTCGCCCCTCCGTATCCACTGGGTGTTGGTCCCGGACCCC
>NW_011889227.1:632476-655543 GCF_000151845.1 Pteropus vampyrus | reverse complement strand
CCCCTCCGGATCGCAGCTTTAGCTTAAGGTAAAACGAATGCTTGGCAGCTTCCAGCAAGGAAGAGCCCCGAAGGCGGCCTCTGAGCAGCCACGCAGGCCAGGCTCTGAGTTTACTGAGAGAACAGGAATTTGGTCACACGAGGGAGAGGCTCCCTCTCCATTCTTCTTTCTTTCCTTTAGTTTTTTTGTACTTCTAGAGATATTGTAAATCTTTGAGGTATAAAAGGGAAAAAATGTTACCCAAAGTGTTCCTATTAATGCTTCACGATACTTTAACTGCTTCATAAACAGAATGCAAATGCTAAACGTATTGTAAGTGTGTGTGTGAACACATACGCATGTGCACGCACAGTCGCCCCTCCGTATCCACTGGGTGTTGGTCCCGGACCCCCCTCAGACGCCCAAATCCGAGGATGCTTAAGTTCCTTTTATATGACTGTGTACTTGCATATAAAGTACCCACATCCTCCCATATACTTTAAATTATCTGTAGGTTACTTATAATACTTAATACAATGTAAATACTATGTAAATATTTGTTAGGAAATAACGACTGAAAACTCTTGTCTGTTCAGTACAGACCCACTGCAGGCCTCGTTACATAGTATATACATTGGCAACAACATAACGTTTCTTTCTGAATATTTTCGATCAGCGGCCGGTTGAATCCGCCAACGTGGAGCCCATGGACAGAGAGGCAGCTGTACAGTCACACACGTAGACACACATACACATGTACACATGCATTTGCATTCATCTACCTATTAAGATATGTAGCAACTGACACAGTTAACCTCTGTGCAACAACAGAGTTAAAGAAAACAGATAAACTGTAGTCTTCGTTAGTGCTAAGTCTATTACAGTTTCTAGGAAGATACGACCTGGCAAAGAACTTCAGGTTTCAAACCCGAGTTTTACTAATAAAGCCGCCAAGGCCTGCTAAACCCACAAACCCACATAAGTGAAGGCTGCAAATGGATTCTATTTAAAGCTACGTAAAAGTGCTTTGGACACTGAGAAAGCCAAGTCTGGAAAGCACCATATGGCTGTGTAATTATTAAAATCTTTTAATTACCTAAACAAAACAAAAACGTGGAACAGAAAAAAGCAAGCCCACACTTTCCAGAACTGTCAGCCTGTCCAAAGTCACTGAGGAGCACACCCACTGCTTTGTTAAGCCAATCTCTTTGGTGGTGCCCTTGGGCGACCAAAACTCCCTGTCCGCTAGAGCCCATCTGTGGCTTCGCCCCCCGCCTCCCACCCGCATCTCCGCCAGGCAGGGATGAGAGGATGCGAGGAGGAAGAGCCGGACACTGGAGCACAGGCCGCCGGAGGGGGCAGGAGGCACAAGGGAACGGGCCAGGGTACACACGCAGTGGGGCGCTCCCTGAGCCTGACATGGCCCCACGGGTGATGTAGTCTGGAAGCCTTATTAAATCACCTGCCCTGCGCTCTCTACACTCCAGACCTGACCCACGTGAGACCTAACTGCAAGAACTCGAATAGGTTAACCCAGACTTGCATTCTCAAATGAAAAAGAAAAAAGGTTTGGAACATATTTCTTATTCTCAAAATGATCCATGACTGGTTTTAAACATGCAAAGAAACAGTTTACTAGAAGCCTGTCAATCAGAAAAAAACAATTATTTTTCCTAATTTTAGAGAGTTACACAGAGCGGATAAAATCCACGAAACCAAGCCTAGTGAGAGCTGTGTTACTCAGGCAGTTGTGGGCTGGGATGGCTTCACATGCACAGCGACAGCAGGCAAACCAGATAGAGTCTGGAAGTTGTCCCAGAGGGGCCATGACCCTGGAACCAGGTTTCATGAGCAATAAGGAGACCTGCACTTGATACCCAAGTGCGGCCGCTCCTTGACTGATAAATCAGGAGCCTACAGCTCCATGTTTATTAGCTTATTCAGCATTAGATATTTAGGGCGCTCCTTTTCTTAAAGCTACTCCGACAGGTGCAGAAGCCCCTGGATCAGGTACACCTCGCACCATCACGCCCCACTGCCGGGTGGAGCCGTGGGTGGTGCGGGGCTTTGTCCTGGGCAGAGGGGGCCACCTCTGTCTCCACAGGTGCGCCAGCACAGAGAAGAGCTGCTGGCAAAGCGCCTCGTGGGGCAGCACTGGAGGGCTCTGGGGTCGTGAAAGGACTGCGAGCAGGGCCCCCTGGGTGGCAGCGAGGTGCTGCGGTCCACGGGAAGGCGCCACCGTGGCCGTTCTGCCCCTGCACTCAGGAGGCTGGCTTCAAGGGCCAGTGTCAAGGGTCAAACGAGAAGCTGGCTAAGGACTGAAACGTTACTTCAGACCTATCTTGAAAATGTGAGAGTTAAACTAACTGCCTTAGTATCAAAACCAAGCAATTGCTTAGCTCGCCCTATCCGGAGCAGGACGGTCACCTGAGGTGCCAAAGCTGTGACAGGGCCACACGGGCATCAGAAGCCTCGCCCTGGCCCTGGTGAAAGATGGGGCTTAAAGACTGAGAAAAAAGAAGCCACGCAACGCTCAGTGTCGGACGGGAAGGCGAGCACACGGCCTGCTGCCACACCGAGGCGGCCGACATGCCAGGACCTGGTCCTGACTAAGGGTGACTCCAGATGAAGAGCTGGTCACTTTTAAGAGCGTTTCTGCTTTTAGCTCCTATACCTGATGCCCAGTCGAGATAGTGAAATCATCTGTCACCTCTCCAAAGACCACCAATGGGAGATAAATCAGTACATGTTTATATCTTGTTTCTTCCCTTACAAGCAGCTGATATATGGAGAAAAATCTGGGGGTGAGAAGGGAGGGTGACAATGATTTGCTTCAACTGAAATTGAATTTAGCAGACCTTAAAGATATTAGAAACACATAAGCCATTTGGTTCAGGGACATCTGTGAAAGTTACTCTCAGCGACATTTAAAAGGCCTCGTTCCTGTTGCTCTCGCCCACAGCGACTCAGATGCTGTAAAAGTCCGCGTGACAAGCACGCCTGAGACGCTTCCTGAACTACCCCGTTCCTTCAGACCCCCTGAAAATCCACCCAGCCCATCACGGTATCAGGCATGGAACACGTCCTAGAAATGTAATCAATACCATCCTCACTCTCACGTGCCCAACACGTCTACCTACATGCTTTTCCTACCAATGAGCCCCGAACCCCATCCTAATACATTGTCTGACTCCAAAACTGATTCATAAATTGCAACTGGACTAAGCATTTAAAATAAAAACAAAAGCAAAGCTTTAGGCATGACTCACTTGCTGCAAAGAAGAATCCTGTGAGAAACCCGTTTCTTTAAAGTCAATTTCATCATCACTGGATGAATGAATATGGCAGGTTGTAACCTATATGCATAAAAATGTAAAAGACTATTTAACAGAGAAACGTTTTGGACATTTGCATCAGCATTTTAATGGAAAAATCACATTTAGTTTTTCTCTCAACGTGTAACAACAGCAAGAACAGAACTCAGTTAACAGGTAAATTGTGAAATAGGCCCGCGATTGCAGAGCGCACGAGGCTCAGCCAGATGGCCTGGCTTCCTGCCCTCTGCCGCCCACTGGTGGTGACTCCTCATTACTAACATCTCCAGAAAACAGGTAGGAGATGGGTTACTCTGTTCGAGCGATTTTGATAATGACTCCAATTAAACGTTCACAAAGGGAAGGTAGAAGGAATGGCTCAGATGAAATATAAAAATAATTTATATGTGCCAAGCCTGAAGGCTAAAACTGCGATTTCCAGGGATTACTAATGAACCATTAGAAAGATCAGGTTTAAATATAACCGTTTCAATTTGAATTCTTGCATTTCCTGCCCACTCTAAGAAAAACGATGTCCATAAGCGCTATGACTTGAGTCAATAGTCCCCTGCCCCTAAAAGACCCCAAATGCCCCTTAAAATGCACCCCCCGCCCCCAGAACTTACAACTAACTCACATTAATTAAGCAAAAACACAAACATGAACTACTCACCGATTCATGGTAACTGATTTTTATTAATTCATAAACGTCAAACAATATTAGGGGAAACGCATTAACAGTAGAAATGAAGATACACGAATGACTCAGCACAGCACTAACAGCAGCGATTGCTCTACGGCAAGTAATAAACAGGAGGAGTGTGTATGCTCCAGAACCCGGCACAAAACTTCTGAGGGTCACTTACACTACTGCATTTTCTGAATTACTCTTCCTGTACTTTCCGTAGAAGTGTTTTGGGTGGAGACCACGTCCTCGGGGGAGCACGTAAGTGGCCATTACCTGCCACACAGTGATGCTGTACTGAACAGCCTGGAGTTACGGAAACTGGCCAGGTCTGCTCTGTGACGTTCTAACACTTCTTCCAGAATCTAAATAGATCTGGTGTGTGGTACGGCGTGTGAAAATCTGAGTAAATCACGGCCTGAATGAAATTAATCCGCTTCTCTCTGTCTGAACATCTTTGGCGGAGACACTAAGCCGCGTGACTAAACCAGCGTTTCCAATTCATTCCCTCTCCGTCCTCCCTAAGGCCTAGATGACGCGCTCTCACCCTAATTTAGAATCTGGCCTGACGAAATCGGAGGCAGCGTTTGTGACGGGTGAAGGGAACCTGCCTGCGTCAGTCGCAGCGTTAGTGAGTTAGTGGGGAAAGACGTGGCGATGGGACGTTCCAAGAGCGCCCGGCCAGCACGCCGAAGCAGGGCGGCAGAATACTGCTTGGTCATGGCAGCTGGCACCTCACGGGCCGCTGCTACCGAGGGCAGTTCAAGCAGTTCCACTGCAGCGGACTCTGAGCTGCTCTGGGCTGCTGGGCTGGCAGGCTAGTCAGATTAAACCGGTGTGTTTGAGGGGCGTGACCCTATGCTGGGGCACAGATCAGAAGACAATTCAAAGAGCAAGGCAGGTGACAAAGTAAGAGAACAAAAAAAGGGGTGGCCGCTCCTGGCATGTCTTGTTGTCTAAGTTTGAACGGGGTACATGCATCCTCATTCGTGCTTGTACTTTTTGCTACAAAACACGATTTTATCAGCTCAATAATTAAAGACGACAAACTAGCTTTTGTCAAGCAATCACTATGTGCCAGACACTGGGATCCCTCTATACATTCTCCTTTCCTGGAACCCTCAAAGCCACTCGGGGAGGTATTGAAAATAATTTTTTTTCTCCAAAAAGAAAATCTACTGCTTTAGAAAGTTATTAGTAGTAACGCAGTACATGCACACCTCCGTAATTACGTTACTGAAAGGTGTGGTGATTCTGATTTAATAAGATGAGCTAAAAGGACCGGGTAGGGGGTATCTGCTAACTGGAACCCCAGCACTCACTGCGCAGACGTGCCTGCCACCGAGTCCCTGATCGACACTCTCAGCGCGTTGCTGCGCGGCATCTCCAGCTCGGCAAGCATCGCTTCCGCCCTTCTGCCTCCCCGGCTGAAACCTCCGTCGTCGCGTTTCTTCTGTCCACGCTACTGAACCACAACCCGCGCCGCACCGCCGCGCATGACTCTACGGCGCCGCCTGGGGCCGGCCCCTCGGCCTCTGGTCTGGATTAACGCTGCACCAGGCAGCTCGCCCATCTCTCTGCTTCTACCTCTGGCCCCACTATCAGTCTGTTCTCAATCCAGCAGCCACGATGGTCGTTCTAAATGCACATTATGTCACTTTTTTCAGATCCCAATCTAAAGGCTTTTCATCGCAGTAAGGTCACACCCCCAGGGGCTTGCTGGGGACTAGAAGTGGTTGGAGTCTGGCCTGCAGAGCCCCTCAGAGCTCACATCCTGCTCTCTCCCTCGCTCCTTCTGGGGTGACACGCCAGCCTCGGCACACTCGCGACAACCTCTGTCCTCTGCACTCACCCTTCCTCACTCGATCCCATCAAGACTCCAAACAAATAATAAGTTCTCTGACAGGTTTCCCAGCCCATCTAATTTTAAATGCGTATCTGCCCCAGAGGCTCCTTGACTCCTAACCCTAGCGTTTATCCACCTATTTGTTTCTCCATCTCCTTTGGCGCATGGATTTTTGCCAATCTTGTTTAGTCCGACGTCCTCAGTGTCTGGCACATAGTAGCCATTCAAATATTATTTGAACTAATGAATACTAGTAAGTCACTAAATGAGAACACAGAATCAATCGTAACTTTTAAAAAAGTAACAAGTACGTAAGAACACACATGCCGACACGACGTTAACAGACTCTTTAAATCTGACCGTCTCGCTGTGTGAGCCAACTTCTCCTCACTCCATTTTACTGCAGACTGTTTAAGTAGTCGGAGGACAGCGGCAAAAGTGCGACAGGCAAAGGGGCACTGAGCTCCCGGTGCATTGCAGGTGGGGCCCATTTCTGCTTCAACACGGGGCCGTGCCTACAGGTGTCTGACGCTAACCTGCCAGCACGCCCTCACGCCACAGCGTTTACGCAGCCACACGCCAGGTGGCTGACAGTGCCCCGCGAAGCAGCCGGGTGTTATCTGAATTGCAATGGAGTCCTTTCTACAGGACTGCTCATAAGAAAAATCTGCTAGAATTACCAAAGATAAAGTTGAAAAATTCCTGATAAGTTAAATGGACATTTTTTTTTTACTTCTACCTAAGAAGTCAATCAATGGATAATTTTCAAAGAAGTTTCCCAATCAAAATGAGAATATTCCTAAATGTTCCTTCATAAACAGAAAGAAGATAAAAATTCCTTAAAGGAGATCACCTTGCCTACATTCTTAACAAGGAATCGACGTAGAGGTCTCTAAAATTAACAGTGTGAGAGAACAATTTCACCCTGCGATAAAACCCTGATTATCCAGAATTTTAACCAGTTTGGGGAAAAAACAATTTACAGTGGGTAACATATTCGTTAAAAATTACTTAATCCTTCCTTGATGACTCCGGGCCATCAGCATGAATGTGTTTCTCTGTTGGGATACAGCACACTAAGACAATGAGGGCCGTCCGATCTATTTTCATTAAATGGCCCCACACAGGTGCCCTCTTAGAGTCATTTCTTAACTTCACAATTCCCCCAACTCCTCGCACCTACTAAGTCTATCATTATACCCACCTTAACAAGCCATTACCCCACCAATCTGTCAAGAGTCTGGAAAAAGATAACCAAATTTGTTAGACAATCTACGAAGTAGGAGGCAACGAGCCCTTCAGGGGTGTGACTCAGGATGCCCTAGTGACCTCTCTGTAGCTGCCTCAGCCTGTTTCCCTCTTGCTTCTGAACTCTGCTCTAGACAGATGAGACTGGACACACGTGACTGCCTAACAATCGAGGTGCTACTGTTTATTAGAAATGCAAGACTGCAGCTGCTGAATTTCAAGTGCAGAATTAAATGCCTGACACATCTACTGTCATGTGGAGTCAAGGCCACCACCTCGAATATTAGCTGGGACGTGCTTAAGAAAGAAAAGGCTTTTCCACGTCGTTCAAAACAAAAGCAATACTCACCTTAAAAGAGTATGTTAAAAAAAAGAAGAAGAAGAATGCATTCCAAAATCCAATATAATTTAAAAAGGTATTATCGATGCCATCATTCCCTGGCTAAAAGTACCATTCTGTTAAAAGACTTTAAAGCTGGAGTTTCAAAGGCATCTACAAAATTTCACCCACTGGGAACAATTATAAAGCAAGGGTCAACCCAACTCAATAACATTAGAAAATATCCAAAGAAATGTTTGGATTTTCTGACCACCCAGGGCTATCTGAGGCAGAAGGCGACAAACCCCAAAGAGTAGCAGGAAGACTAGAAGCTGTTCTGCTGTCTGCTGAAGTGCTGGGGGGCCAGGCACTGAGGACAACGAACTAAGTATGGGGCGAAGTAGGCGTCAGTGATTTCTGTGTCCCTTTGTCAACCCAGGCCGGAATTAGCAATTATCTAGGCAAATTAGCCAGAAAACTGAACACTGACCTCTCTTGCTGGTAAAGAAACAGACTTCTCCTTGACCCACAATCACTGGGGCAAACGGAAGATCTCTCACGCCTTCCTGAATAAACGGGCAGAGGCTAAGAGCCCTGAAATCATAGAAACGTAACCGCGTGAAACCTACTAGATCCACCGTGTTCCTCTTGTTAGTTTCTCCTAAGGAGCTCGTGCAGAACGACTCCCATCGCTCCCTGACTGCGTCTGGAAGACCTTCAGAGGGAAAAGAGAAGAAAAGCATCGTCACTGCAGTGACCTAGACGCAGACGCAGACAAACACGATCGACAGGCAACATGAGAGGGCGCCGTCCCCTCGAAGGCGAACCCGTAGAGACCGAGTTGTAAGGACTCGCGCGGCCTGGTCCCCAGGACTTCCAGGAACCAGAACCAGCTCCCCCCACTCCAAGTCTATGCTCAATGCCGAGAGCCTTTAGAAGCTATGAATTTAAGAAGTTTTTTAAAAACCTTTTGGTTAAAAACTTAACCCGGAAAATGTGACTATTTCCAATAAACTCTCCTGTGAGGTACCAAGTCTTCACGGGGGGGATGGGATGGTGTGTCTGTGTGTGTGTATGTATGTATCTCTCTCTCTCTCTCTGTCTCTCTCTCTCTCTCAGGGGTGATGCTTTTTCCACAGCCGTGCGAGTTTAGGAAATGCTGCAGATGTCAGCCCCACACATTTTCCTGAGGTACCCTGACTGGCATCTCGCCAAAGAATTTCTATGGAACCCAGGCTGGCTTTTTAAATTGCGCAAAAATACTGTTTCCTAAATATCTGTGTCATAAGCCAACACATGAATACATGAATGCAACACTCAAAGTCTACCTTCTAGAGAAATTTTAAAGGAAAGAATACAGAAACACTTTTCAGAGAAAGTGCAACTACAGCTATAATCTCGGAGGCCTCAGTAGAGTTGTCGCTTGACAATTCTGGTTTAAACACGTGCACGCACCCTCATGCAGCCCCTGGCGAGCAACTTCCGGAAAACAAAGACTGATCTAAAAAACAATCACACACATGGCCATTCTCCCGGGTAAGAACATAAAACTCTATGATCTGGCTTAGACCCCCTTCAAGAAGCAAAAGTATAGGTGGGCCAGCCCCAACTTTTCCACCTCTGGGCAACAAGTAGGCTTTGAATACACATGCGATAGGTAACAGCCTCTTGAACACACGAACATTCCTGAAAGATAACCAGGATAGACTGAAAAACAGTTTTCATCAAGTTAGCTCTGCACGAACTCTGTACTGCAAAGGTAAAGACTTTTTACATCCGGAGACAAATACAATCTATAGGCAACACGAGAGGGTGCCTGTCGTGTAAGTCACAGGCCTATGCCCTGTGGGCACACAGAGCTCTCTCGTTCCAGAAGACAGCCGGCGGCCTGCGTGCCAGTGAGAGGTACCCCAACTCTTTCCTCCACGTCACCTGGGGCTGACTCCGCTTGGACACGAGTACGGGAGGGGTCCCTGAACAGCCCGCAGCCCTTGATTTCATGATGGAGGTATGGGTAACGCTGCAAGTACTTTAATATCTCAGTTACAGGAAGTCGACTCGCAGACAGGGGGCCTTAAGAAAATAAGCACCAAGAGTAACTACAGCTCAAGTGGCTCAATGCCGGCCTGTGGGCACGTCGGGCCCCAGGAACGAGTCACAGAGCGACGCTCTGAGCAGGAGACGGGATGCGCACGCGCTGCCCAAGCCCAATGGCCACTGACGGGACCGCGGGAAGAAGTTCAAAGCATCCTCAAGGACCACACTCAGATCGCCAGATAATTACTGAAGTCACGTCACAGGTAACTAGGAAAACGCTACGAGTGTCTCCCCTTTATTCTTCAATCCTTCTCCGATGCAAGAGCACGTGATCGCGGCTCCCTGAGCCACCTACCTTTGATAAGCTGCTGTACCAACGTGCTGTTGGGGCCCTTGTCTGTACTGTGCACGATGCAGTTAGCTATCCTCGTCAGGTGTCCCATGTAGCCGTGCCGTCGTCCCCCCTCGGCCCTGACAAGGGGTAAAGGACAAAGATTCAGATTCCCGACAGGATGCAGGGATGAAACAGGGGGGCTGTCTCCTCAAAGATTACACTGCAGCCTCACTCAGTGGACAAGGTTTGTTCAAATATACAGGCCAACCATTCATCTGCAACAACATGTTACCTTTACAGACCAAAACCCAAGTATTCACTGGCGCCTAATGTTTCTGTGACTTTCCTTTTTTATCTTTTTGTAAAGCTATTTTTCAGACTTTAAACAGACTGTAGGAGACTGTAATAACTCTGCTGGTTCGTTTTGCTACAGGATATCAAATTTTAATCATACCAATCAATTAACAGAGGTACTTATCTACCAATGGCATTTCTCAAGTTAAAATATTGGCTGATTTGAGGACTTGGCCAAGATGAGAGGCAGCCAACCTGTGTTTGGTCCGCACACCACTTGGAACACAGACAAATGATTCCTTGTCCCTTTCCACATTCAGTGTCTAATCTTCCCACCTATGATCCGTCTTCCCATTTGGACAAGTGCCTATGAAGACAACAGACCCAGGGACAAAAGTCTGTGTAACAGTTACTTACACGTGTCAACTAATGCTTCGAGGAATCTTGTCAATCAGCTAATGGAAATATCTAAAAAGAATCTACTAGGCCATTTCCTCCCTCTAGTTCCATGAAGCAATTTGTCTCTACAGTGACAACTGGGGTAACCGGGACAAGTGTGCTAAGGGAAGCCGTCATCAAGGAGGCCCTGACTTTACAACTGCTCCTTCGACTCCACATTATTCTCAGAAAAACAGCCTTTCAGAAAGGACCAGGAAATTTCAAGGGCAGCACAGAGGTGGGCGTGCTTTCAACTCTTGGTTTCTCCTCAAGAGAGGTAGAAAAGACAGAAGGATCTAAAAATTAATTATCAGAAAAATACGTTACAATATCTGGTTGTCCCGAGAGGACGGTTTCTAACTGTAAAGTGGCACGTACCCACGTAATTACTTTCACTGTTCTCTGTCTAGGGCAAGAGAGGACATGTTTTTCAAATGAAAAATCAAACTGAATTCCTATCAGAAAACAATTTACTTACTGTTTCTTTTCATTCATTTCCCAGGCATCAAGTATTCGTTCTATTAACTGACATTTTTGAAAAAGCTGAATAAAAAAGAATATTCCAGTTAACATTTACATGAATGTCAAAGTGTCAAAATTTTGAAATGAGATAGAACTCTAATTAAAGAGAACAGTGATATGTACAACTCGGCAAGCTAAATATAGCTGTGCATTACTGGCTAAATCAAATGTGGCATGACAGCAAGCTTACGCAAGGCCCGCGAATACTACAAGGACTCAGAGAGGACCCACGCCTTCGGCAGTACTTCAAGGGCTGGATCAGTGAGCCGCTGACCTAAAGCAAAGCCAGGTTTTATTAGCCATGGAAACTGGGCCCAGAGATAGAGCCCGACCAAAATTATACTGGAATAAAGAAAACTGTGCTCGGCAAAAATTTAACTCAGAATCCACAGCAATACTTGTACTTTCAGATGTGAGCCAAACTACCTTCTAGATGCACTAACAGTGTGGCACTCATATTAAAAGTAGGTGCCACAATTCTGCAAGCCAATAACAAGCACTGTGGGCTGCATTACAGGAAAGTCAAGGCCAGTTTCAGTTCAATGTCATTTGTCTTCCCCCATCTGCCTGGCTATTCCAGGCTAGCCTTTCCCACCTGCCAGGTGTGGGGGAACCCGGTGTGAGCTAGGGATCCGCACACAACCAGAGCATTTAAGAGCAAGAAGAAACCTGAACATTGACTTAGTAACACTGCCTTATACTTTGCAAAAGAAAACAGATCCCAAGAAGAGGCTCCCTCATCACTGCACGGAACTCACTTCTCCCAACCTTCGATCGTGTATTCAGCACCAGAAATGAAAACTGCGGCATGCCACACAACTCTTCAGACGTTTTCTGCAGTATTTAAACTTGTATGGTTCTTTTAATCTCCAAATCTATTTCTAATATTCAAATCTATTACTTTTACGAAATAAGTAGGCCACTTAGATTTTTCTCTTTAAAGTTCATCAGGGTTCTTTGTCCAGGATTTGATTTATATAATCTCTGGTTAAAAGTGCAGTAAAAATAAGACAATTAAATATTTAGACTCTGAAAGTTAACCTCATGCCTTTCAACTTTCATTTATTTCACACCTAAGTAGGAAAATGCTATAATCGCCGAGTGGCAGAATAAGAACAACAAGCAAGCTTACATGTTTCAACAACAAATTGTCGCCAGTGGAGCCCTGATCAGTAATTGTGCCATTTTCTGTGTTTTCAAAGGGACTTGCAAGAATCAGTGCAATACAAATCTCCACTTGTGTATGCAGAAAGTTATTCCACGTGTATCTGAAGAACATGTCCTACAAAAAGAAAAACAATGCTTTCGTTTACTCAGTTTAATATATTTACCAAATAGTGATTCAATAAAATAAAAATGATGTGCTCTTAGTCCAATAGGACTAATTAAAAGGAACACAAGTTTATTTTAAGGGTGTTGGAACGCCATTTCACAGACTGCAGAACAGGTACCTGCTCATTTGACATGCCATACTGATGGCTTCTGTGCAGGGCATGGTGCTTTGGGCAATATGGGAGACAGAGTTAGACAAAAATATGGTCCCTAATCTCGAAGTGCTCACACCTTAGCAGAGAATAACCACCCAGAACTCAGAACTATCAGCAAATGGAGCAAAACAAGACAGGACATGAGATCTCCTGGAAGTTACCAGGGGTTTCCAGATTATCTGAAAAGGTAACAGCATCACAAAAAGACAAGACAATCCCTAAAGCACAAAACACATCATTAAAGTATGTATGGATTCAGGATATCTTTGAATCTGGCTATCTAATGTCAAAATGGAAAAGTAATGATAATGATCCTTTGAGGAGTGTATCAAATTTGTAATCACTCAAAAGTTACTCTAAAGATTAACAACAGGATGGATTAACAATAGCCGTATGCTTGTTATTAATAAGATAAAGTGTAGTAACTGATGACTTCAGAGAGACTCCCAAAGACAGGAGTAGGAAGTTATATTCCCGGAAACTCATATACTAATCAGAGGGCAGGGTGAAATCTAGCCCCCAGAGGGCAACACTAGGCTACCCCAGAAACTAATCCTTTAATGTTTCTTCTTTCTACAAAAGGTCCCTGCCCTCTATGCCCTACACTGATGTCTTTTAATCCAAGGCTGAAGTAAATAAACTATCTCAGTGACACTAAGAAGTATGAATGTGTGGCTGAAGGTGTGGCTGATAAGGCACCCATGGCTTTGAAACTGGATGTGAATTCAAAGGCTGGCTCCACCACGTACAAGCCATGGGATGCCTCCCCTCTCTGGGCATGATGTGAAAAATAGGGTCTTTATACTCAGGATAATATGAAAAATGTATAAAAAGTGCACATTCCAATCCTTTTGTGTAGTGAGCAAACACCCAGACTCTCCTTTGAAACAGCCCCAAAATCCCCCAAATGAAACCTGCTAAATGTCCACCCTCGTGCCTTCCGGGGCTATGGGTGGCAGGACCCACACAGCCAGCATGGGCACCGGGGCCGGGCCTGTGGATTCTAGGCACAGGCTTTGAAGCTGGGAAACTCAGGAGTCAGGGGAGTCCAGATAATTCCCAGGCTCTTCCTTTTCCCTTCCCTCGGCAAGGAGACTTGACAGCTGTTTCAAGGAAGAAGCTGGACTCTAATCAAAAGACCAGACAGTACCTCAGATACATTATACAGATACATGTCAGTGCGAAAAGGTACATGCTGTGCCGTTGCTACTTACGACGAGGAAAGAATACTCTAACCAGCAGTCACTTACTGCTAATACAGTCCCCCGAGTCGGTGACCAGACTCACTGCGTCGTCTGTGAGAGACTAAACGTCTTAATTATCTTTGAAATTCTCTAACATAGTTCTTTACAGCCGACAAGGATAAATTACTGAAAATATAAAAGCATTCAAAATTGGTGATAAACTCAAGGCAAAAACTATAGAAAAGGCCATTTACGCTTCGACCAAGAAAAGTCATTGACACACGTTGCAAATCTGTGAGGCTGTACCCTGTGTTATGCATCCACAGATTGTCAAGGGTGAAGGAGAACGTCCCTCCGGGAGTGGGCGGGGGTTCTTACCAATATGACCCCGATGCTATTCAGCTCCATCAGGTCCGCGTTGATACTGCTGGTGTTTGTCTGAAGGAGGCTGGATATCAACCGAATCACGTTCAACCGGGTGTTCCCCACGGGAGGGTCCAGCACGCCCCACGTCGTCTTCATCACACTTTTCTGAGGGAGAAGGAACCTTCCAATTAACAAGCTTTCCAATTCGATCCACGTGAGTAAGTAAACAAAGAGGAGCAGGGGGAGGTACTACGATGTAACACCAGGTAAACTAACATTGCAAACAATTTGGCCTGAATTCTAGACCGGAAGGAAAATCCAAAGCTGCTACTGATATCTTCAAGATATGAAGGGAAAAAAAAACATCAAGTAATTTCCCTGGACTGTAGTTTTATAAGAAATCAAGTATCCCCCCCGCCTGGACATTCTACAACGCCACAGAAGGAAAGCAAAAAGCTACGCAAGTCCCTTAGAAACAAGTGCCGTATTCCAAACCTGACCAGAAACTGAGAGAAGTTACAAGTGGTCTGAACAGTCCTCGATCTTTGCCAAATCTGTGATGAAAATGCAAACACAGAAGCTGCTGCTGGATCACGACCTTGAGACAAGATCAACCTCAAATCTGTTCTTGTCCTTAAAAGGGAGTTTTTGAACTTTGAAATCACAAGAGACAGACATAGAACACTTGAGGATGTCAGCAGGCTGACAGGGAAGGGTGGCGAGCTGGGCCCTGGCTCGCCCTTCCTCAGTCCTCGTCCCCGCTCCTGCCAGCACCCTCACGCCCTCCTGCTCCTGTCGAGGCATAAGGGAAGTGTAAGGCTCAAACTTCACTCCACGTGAAACAGCTCTAATCGACAGACATTTCAAAAAGCTTCGTCGACCTACCCACACCCCCTATCATACAGTCAAGTCAGGTACCAACTGGTCTCGCTCCCGGCAGCCAGAGAGAGGAAGCCCAAATGAGACGCTGCCTTTCTTCTGAGTCAGGGCCAAGTAGAATACAGGCTGAGACTCCACATTAGACGTCACCTGTTTGTCCCCCAGAAGGAAGATGGGCAGGCCCCCCAAGACACAGGTCAGGGGGACTTCGCCACACACCCTCTCCTCTCTCAGGTCCTCCTCCCGCCTCCAACTTCCTCTAGCGATGGTCTCTGCTCTTCTCCCGAGTACACCCTTTCTTCTTCCTTCTTTGCTCTCTCCGATCTTCTCCCCAGGTCTGGTGTGAAGGAGCCACCGACCGTCCCTATCACACCAGCTCAGGAGCTTTCTCTGAGGGTGAATGCCAAACCCGAGGCCCGAACCCAGTGAGGCCCGAGCGCAGATGGACAGCACCACCGAGGCAGGACCACTGCTTGCTCGCTGAAGAGACAACCGAGAAGTGAGCAGCCGCCCGGTGACGAGCATGAGCTACTGTGCTC
This sequence comes from Pteropus vampyrus, assembly GCF_000151845.1. Taxonomy (NCBI): domain Eukaryota; kingdom Metazoa; phylum Chordata; class Mammalia; order Chiroptera; family Pteropodidae; genus Pteropus; species Pteropus vampyrus. The sequence continues at coordinate 640,072 of NW_011889227.1, read as the reverse complement.
CCCCCCTCTGCAAAGTGGTCAAGCAGGAAACATTCTGTTTAGAAGGGAGAAACTAGCATGCTAAATTCCCAGTAACTCACGGGTGTCACAGAGGGACGTGCTGCAATGGCCAGGATCCTGGATCCAGCGACACGGGCAGAGGCAGAAGGAAAGCATGAGCACTGGTGCCAGCAGCAGAACTCTCCAGAACGGAGGCTTCTGCCTTACAGATTCTAAAGGGAAGAGCCTCTTACCCTAAACTAAAGCTCTGCACCAACCGAGGGGTGTGGGTGTCGCGGACTGCGGACGCCCCTCCTTTGCGGGCTTTCACCGTGTGCTGTTTGTGCTTTCGGTGGCTTGCCTGAGTGAATGGGCGTGTTTGAGTAGCACGCGGATGCGCCCATGGAAAAACTAACGCTCCCCGGCACAGTCGGCTGACCGCTTCTGTAAGGCGTCTGCCCAGACCGCCAGGAAGACCACGCCATTTCAAAGCCCAGTTCCTCGAAGACTAACTATCTCAGAGATGTGAAATAACATGCTATGAGAAGAGAAGTATTTATTTTACGGGTATATGTAAGTGCCCAAAATTTATAAAAAGAAAGAACAAAAAGCTGGATGTCCTAAGCAGGTATCAATTTTGCTTCATCTGGATTCCACACCGTACATTAATTTAGAGATTACACAGAGATAAAAGCCGGTTCGAAGCCAGTTCTGCTACTCACGAGGCTCGTACACTTTCTAACAACTGTTTAAATCAGTGAGAAGGCAGCTCTGCGTCCGACGGCCCTACCTTGGGTGGCTCAAGCAGGAGTTCATGAAAAGATCCAAGTCTTCCTCGGATGGCTTCTAGAACGCTCTTGTTGACCGAACAAGCTGAATGACTCATGCCTGGTGGGCAGATCTCTATATGGCCTTCAAATCTTGAAATAAAGCAAGTTCATTTTTACTTATTACAACTTCAAAACAAATCACTCACGGTGCTCTATCTCAGCATGTAGATATATACACCATAGCTACATAAACGTATAATGATTAAATCCGCATTTCTGGAGGGACGTTTCTTAGGCAGGTGTAATAAAAACCCGACAGGGGTCAGCCAACATGACCTGAACCCCAAAGGCCCACAGTGTCAAGCAAGAAATCATGTGTGATTTCTTCCTGTTCACTTAGACCTGTTTTCCAGGGCCCCCCTCATGGCCTGCCACCTGAAATGTTAGCAACGAACGAGCCTGTGCTTGTTCCAGTTTTTCTTGGGTAATCTCGATTAGATGGTGTTTCCTGTTTAAAAGGCTTCAGTTACTCCTCTACATTAAGCCCGATCTACGCTCATCATCACCCACTCCTTTCTGGAAGTTACGAGTGGAACAGGACTCCCACATCTCAACTGGTGTGAGCGCACGGCACAGGGTCTCAAAGTGGGGGAGCACAGAGCCCAGCAGGTAAGAAGGACATGGGGGGGCGGTCTAAAAACATGGGCGAGCAGTTCGAATGAAAATATCTTCCTGAAAGCGGTGTGCCGACTGAACATCGGTGCCAACTGGCGGTTAACGCTGTCACTGGCGGAGCCAGGCGGCCCGGACCCAACTTCTGGCTCTTCACTTACCCGTTATTTGTTCTAACATGGAAAGTGGGGATCGCCCTAGAACGCCTCTCTCAGACTGCTGTGAAGATCACGCTGAGGCAGACGAAGGGCTGAGAACACTGCCTGGCACGCAGCTAACGCCTCGAGAGTGACTGCTGACTATTACCTGAAAATACTCCTCCCGTGTCAATGAGTCCCGGCTCTAAGAGCCACGTGGAACAGCGCTCGGAAACTCAACCGCTGGACGGGAGAGGGGGGAGGCCGTTTGCTGTAATTCCAGTGTTTTTGTAACATGTAGGGGTTTTAATTGTTCGTGTAGACAGATACGACATTCCTCATCACAGTTTCTGTCTAGGGAGTCAGGCTTAAAAGTTCTCCACGATCCCATAATTCTGTATTTACATACTTTTCCTCCAGTACTTTAAATTTGATTCATCTAGAATTTATTTTTATGTAAAACAGGTATAGCATTTTCCTAAAAATAAGTCACTTTCTAAGCCATTTAATAATCACCTTTCCCCACTTATGTGAAAAACCATACCAAACCACATACTGAAATTCCTTAATTATTAATATAAACTTGGTATCACAAATACTAGTATCATGCTGCCATATTTATCAGTAACGCACTGTAATATGCAGGAGGCAATTTATCTCAATCGCTGGTCTTGCTCCAAATTTCTTGGCTAGTCCCACCTTTTCTCCTTCTAAATATATGTAAGAATTCACTGAATCCCAAAGCAAAACCATATTGGTATTCCAGAGAGCTTTATTAAATTTAGAACTTGGACGAGGAAAGGCAGAGAAGTGCTGGGTGTCTGCCAGCAGTCTGTTCTTTCCTGCTGAACAGCCATCTACTGTGCAGATGGATGTGCCACAGCTTCCTCATCCATTCATCAGTTTAAGGACACTTCGCTTGTTTACAGTTTGGGGTAACTACAAATAAAGGTGCCATCATTCACTTACAGGTCTCTGAGTGAGTTTTTATTCGGTAAACATCTAAGAGATTGCTGAATAATACAATAAATGTCTGTTTCACTTCCTAAGAAACTGCCAGATGTTTCTGGAAAGTGGCTGTGACACTGCATTCCCAATGACGACGTGTGAGACTTGCAGTTACTCCCTAATGTCACCAGTGCTGGGTACTGTCTGCGTTGTTTTGGTTTATTCGGCGGGCTGAATGGTGGCTCCCCGACAGGTACGTGCACACCCTAACCCCCAGAGCCTACGACTGTTACCTCATTTGAAGATGTAATTAAGGATCTTGAGATGAGGATCCTTAGGGTTATCCAGGTAATCCTAAATGTTACTGTAAGTGTCCCTGTACGAGAGAGACAGACACACAGCAGAGAAGGCAATGTGAGGGTGAAGCACAAAGAGGGGGCCCACAAGCCATGGAATCCCCTACGGTCCCTAGAAACTGGAAGAGGCAAAGGACGCGTCCTCCCTGGAGTCTCTGGAGGGAGTGCAGCAAGGCTGACATCCTGATCTTGGACTTCTGGAATTCAGACTGGGAGAGAATAAATTTCTGTCATTTTAAGCCACAGTTTGTGGTCAGTTGTTACGGAAACAAATATAAGTTGTTCAAAAGGTACACACTGCTATCTGTGTGGTTTTAACTTGAATTTCACCAACAATGAATGATGTTGGCCATCTTTTCTTGTATTTACTTGTTATGTACATAATTGTCTGCTCAAATCTTTTGACCTTCTAAAAAACTGAATTATTTTTCTTGTCATTAAGTTTTGAGTGTTCGTTCTATTGGGATACAAGTCCTTTCTCAGACATGTGATTTGCAAATACTTTGCAGCAGTCTGTGGCTTGCCTTCTCATTTTAATAAAATCTTTCAAAGAGCAGAATTTAAAATTTTAACAGAGTCTGAGTTGTCAATTTTTCTTTTATGGATTGGGCTTTGGTGATTCATCTAAGAAATTTCTGCCTGAGCCTGGGTCACAGATTTTTCTCCTAGAACTTTTAGAGTTTTGGGATTTACAGATCTAGTTCCATTTCTTTTCTTTTCTTTCTTTCTTTTTTTTTTTTTTTTGAGTCAAACCTAAGAGGCAGAATATTTCCATTTCGAGGTAATTTTTATACAATGTGCAAGGTACATATGGAGGTCCCAGCACCACTTGTTGAAGGGGCAACCCTTCCACGTCTTCTCCACTGATCTCCTCCACACCGCTGTCAGGAGCCAGCTGACCAAGCCTGTGTGGGTCGGGTCTGCTTCTGGCCTCCGTCCTGTTCCAGGGAGCTACGTCCTCTCACTGGGACCACACTGTCCTGATGACGGGACCTTTAAATCTGCATCAGTACTGGGATTTTGACAGTCTCTTTCAAAATTGTTTTAGCTATTGTATTTGCCTTGAATTTCCATGTAAGTTTTAGAATTGGCTTGGATTTTAATTGGAATTATACTGAATCTCCAGATCGGTGTGGGAAGAACTGACAACTCAACAATACCAAGTCTTCTAATGCGTGAACAGTCTCTCTCTCCATTTAGGTCACCTCTGATTTCATCACTACTCCACGGCTTTCAGCATTAAACCCTGCACGTGTTCTGTCTATTTATATCTAAGTATTTCCTTTATTCTGTGCAATCCAGCAACTGTGCTCCTTGGTATTTACCTAAAGGATTTGAAAATGGGAAGTACTTTTAAAGTAAGTGATGCTTTATGAAAATTTTAAATTCTAACTGTTTGGTACCAGTATAGAGAAATGCAACTAATTTTTGAATACTGACCTTATAACTTGCAACCCTGCCAGAATTACTTGTTAGCTGTAGGAGTTTTGTGTGTGGTCTTTAGGGTTTTCTACAATGCTGATCCTGATGTCTGTGAAATGGGCATTATAGTTCCTTTTCTGGCCTGACAGCTCTTCTTCTCTGCCTTATGGCATTGGCCGGGGCCTCCAGCAAGAGGCGGAATAGGGCTGGTGATGGCAAATATCCTCGCCATGCTCCTGGATTTTAGGGGGTGTTATTTCAGTCTCTGACCATTAAAAATAATGCCAGCTATGAGTTGTTTTATTGTTAAAAAGCATTTTATCAGTTTCCAAGTTCCTTTCTATTACTAATTTGCTGAGAGGTTTTAACATAAAAGATTAAATGAAGTAACCATGTTTTCTTTTTCTTTAGTCTGTTGATATGAGTTATACTGAGTGACTTTTGTTACGACTTGTTTTTATGGCAGTTTTAAGTTCGCAGCAGAATGGAGGGGGAAGTACAGAGGCTGCTGATGTCCCCGCTGCCCCTACACATGCACGGTCCTCCCGTTGTCGACAACCCCCTCTCCGAGTGGTTCATTTGTTATAATCCAGGAACCTCCACTGACACATCATAATCACCCCAAGTTTACAGCCTGCATTTTGACTAACTCTTGCTGTCGTACATTCTGTGGGTTTGGACAAACGTATAATGACACGCATCCACTGTTAAAGACTCGCGCGGAGTAGTCTCACTGCCCTGAGAGTCCTTTCTCTGCCTATTCGCCTCCCCCCACCCTGCCAACGACTGGCCTTTTTCGTGTCTCCATAGTTGGCCCTTTTCCAGAATGTCACCGAACTGGAATCACACAGTATACAAGCCCTTTCAGGCTGGCTTCTTCCCCTCAGCACCATGCATTTAAGCTTCCTCCATGGCTTCTCGTGGCATCAGAGCTCATTCTTTTTAGCACTGAGTAATATTCCATTCCTGGATGTCCCGCAGTTGCTTCATCACCTACTGAAGGACATGCTGGTTGTTGCCAAGTTTTGGCAATATGGAGAAAGCTGCTATCAACATCCGTGTGTGGGTTTTTGTGTGGACAATTTTCAACTCCTTTGGGTAAACACCAAGGAGCATGACTGCTGGGCTGAGCGCTAAGAACACGTTTAGTTCCGTAAGACGCTGCCAGACGGTCTTCCACAGGGGCTTTTTATCATTTCGCGTTCCCACCACAATGGCTGAGAGTTCCTGTTGCTCCGCATCCTCACCAGCATTTGGTGGTGTCAGTGTCCTGGATTTTGGCCATTCTTACTGATTTCTGAAGGGTGAATGAGCCTTGCATTCCCAAGATAAACCATACTAAGTCATGCCAAATCATTTTCTGAATAGGTTGCCAGATTTGATTTGATAATATCTTCTTGTGAAACTTTAGCGTTCTTTCCTATAACATTCTTGTCTAGTTTCAAAGTAATACTGGCCTCATAAAATGAACTGGAGAGTGTTCTCTCCTCTGTATTCTGGTAGAGTCCTTCCGTGTTTCGTAGGATGCATCGATGAAACTATAGTGAGCTGAGAGTTTTGTTGGAAGCTTTTAAATATGAATTCAATTTCCTCAATAGATATAGGGCTGTTAATGTTATCTATTTCTTTTTGAGTGAGCTTTAATAGTTTTATTCTTTTAAGGAAGTTGTCCAATTCCTCTAAACTGCTGAATTTGTTCAATGAGTTGTTTGTAGTATTCTCAGGAACCTTTTAATGTCTGCAAGGAATGTAGTTACGTCCTCTCCTTTATTCCTGATAGCTATAATCTGGTCTCCTCTACTTTGTTCTTAGTCAATGTGGCTAGAGATTTAATTTTATTGATCTTTTCAAAAACAGGTTTTTGTTTCACTGATTTTTTGCATCGTTTTTCTCTTCTCAATCTCGGTTTTTGGTTTTTTCTTTTGAGGGTACTGGTAATTTTTATTTCTCAACTCGTGATGACTGCACAGGTGTGTTATCTTTTAGTTGAACATTATGATTCATATGTTTTTTCTGTACGTAAAAGGTGGAAGGTACTGGCTGCTGCACCAGGATGTCTCATTCTCTTCACAGAGACAGGTTTACTCTGGAAGTAAAATCAACGCTTTTCTTGGACCTGACTATTAAGGAATGAAGGTTGCTCTGTCAACAAATTCAAGCTGTTAGAATAAAGACCAATTTGTGAGCCTACCTTGCCAGATCAACCATTTTTTTGGTAACAATTCAGTGAGTTTTTTTCAATTATAGTTGGCCTACAATACTAGTTTCAGTTGTAAAGTACAGTGATTAGAGATCTCTGATCACTCCACTAAATCTAGGACTCCCTTCCCCCTTACGCAGTTATCACAACATCGCTGTTTTCCTTATGCTATACTTTATATCTCCGTGACTATTCTGTAATTATCCATTCGTACTTCTTAATCCCTTCGCCCTTTTTTACCTACTGCCCCAACCCCCTCCCGTCTAGCAGCCCTCTAAGTATTTATGAGTTTGTTTCCGTTTTTGTTATTTTGTTCTTCAGAGTCCACGTTTATGTGAAATCGTGTGCCGTTTGTCTTTTTTAATCTGATTTACTTCATTCGGTGCACTACCCTCTAGGTCCATCAAAGCAATTTTAGTCTGTGTCTTTTAATCGGAAGTGAGTCTCTTGTAGGCAGCATAGTAGGGGTCTTGTTTTCTTATCCATTCAACCATCCTGTCTTTTGGATGGAGCACTTTTTTCTTTTCCCCTTGAGGTATTTGTTGATAAATATGTACTTATTACCATTCTTCACCTATATGTTCTTCTTAAAGAAGTCCCTCTGACATTTCCTGTAATATTGGCTTGGTGATGATGAACTCCTTTAGCTTTTTTTCTGCCTGGGAAGCTCTTTATCTATCCTCGACTCTAAATGATAGCTTTGCTGGATAAAGTAATCTTGGTTGTAGATTCTGGGTTTTCATCACTTTGAATATTTTGTCCTGAGCCCTTCTGTCCTGCACTGTTTCTTCTGAGGAATCAGCTGCCAGTCTTATGGGAGGTCCCTTGTAGGTAACTAACTTTCTCTTGCTGCTTTTAAAATTTTCTGTGTATTTAATCTTCGGCATTTTAATTATGATGTGTCTTGGTGTGGTCTTCTTTGGGTTCATCTTTTTTGGGACTCTCTGAGCTTCCTGGGGTTGTATTTGTCTTTAGGGAAGTTTTCCATTGTTGTTTCTTCAAATAAGCTTTCAACTGACTTCTTGTTCTCCCTCTTCTCCTTCAGGTACCCCTATGATGCAATTACTTTGTTAAATTTTTTCCCATAGGCCCCTTAATTATCACATTTTCGG